>NC_044987.1:74996784-75241395 GCF_008728515.1 Papio anubis
GGCTGCTAAGCCCTCTGCACCTTCTCTGCTTCTCATCTCCACTCCTCTCTGCGCACCTGCTGTTCTTTTCCTCTGTTTTCAGATTTCCCCTACTTCTTTGGTCCCCTGGCAAAATCACAGCCTCCTCAAAACTCCTGAGCTTTTCTGACACAGGTTCAACCATAGAAGACAGTAGGAATATATTTGTCTCCATTTCCATGTTGCCCCTGTGTGATGCTGACTGTTTAGTGGAGGGATACCAAGCAACCATGGACAGGGTTTCAGGGTCACAGTCAATAAAATGCTTTCTAGGCACCACCATGAATTTATGTATTCATTCATTCATTCATTGAAGGACCATTGACTGAGAGCTCACTGTGTGTCAGGCAAGGTTCTGGGTGCTAGATATATGGCAGTGAGTGAGGGAGAAAGGTGTGTGGATCAGAGAGGCCACTCTTAGAGGCTGTTCCAAGAGAAGCAGCAATGCCACAGAATCAACAGAAAACCACTGCAAAGCTATGTGAAAAGCACAAGTAAAGTTCGAAGCTTTTGCAAAGTATAAGAGGTTACTATGATATTAGACATTTTAAGGGAAAACTATAAGAAGTTTAAAATGGAAAAAAAAAAAAGGAGGGAGGGAGAGAAGAAGGAAGAGAAGCAGGTAAGTCCACAGAAACAGAAACAAATGGAAACAACAGGGGGGTCAATGCTGAACCAATATAAGAACTATTTTTTCACTTGGAGGCTTTGAAAAATAAAACGAGCAGTGGTGAGCCCTCTATCATCGGAGAGTATTCAAGCCAAAACTAGATGATCTCCACTCAGGGCCGATGTACCCATAAACCAGGCAAGAGATAGATGTGCCTTCCCATTTCACAGTTCTGAAATCTATTTTCATAGTCAAATTCAAAGGTTTCAGTTGATTCCACACATTTGGCCTTCAAGAGGAGAGACAGCTTGTCACCTTTCCTGGCCTCCCAAGACAAGAGCTTATACTTCATTTTAACATTAAATAAAGAACAGCATTTCAACTCCTCTGGAATGCAAAACTGTGAATTTGAGTGAAATATGCAGTTTTCATTATGTTAAAAGATCTACTCATTACAATCAGGATAAGAGGATATGAATAAGACAAATTGATCACCACTTTAAATGTATTAATCAGCTTGCAACTCTTGTCACCAGTCAAAACAGAGCAGTCAGACATTTATTCTGTCTCAGTTGTACTGTAGAACCCATTGAGGAGGTCACAGAGTCAGAGTGCCTCCCTGTGCCGTTTACAGGAAAACAATCACAACACATTGCAAAAGTTCTTGCCTGCTTAGAATTGAACTAAGCAGACACAAGTAAGTATTGTTACTCATGCCACAAATATTTATTGAGCACGTACTATGTGTCAGGCATTGTGTAAGGCACTGGAGATAACAAAGATAAGCCAAAGCTGGCCTTTGCTCTTCACATTCCCATATGGTTTAGTCAGGAAGCAGATGTACAAGCAAATAATGACAATAAAGTATAACTGGAGATAAGTCAGTGGTCTTCATGCAGTGCTATAGGACTAGGGACCAATCTGGAGATTGTGGTTGCAGTTGTATGGCCGGGTATGGAGGATATTTCCTCCAGTTGCTATCTAAGCTTCAGGTCTGAGAGAGAACAGAGGCTCTTGTGAGAAGAGAGGCCTGCCCATCTCCACAGTCAGGACAGTGGGTACAGAGGGCACAAACACTATGCTTGGGAAGAATATGTCTTCCTCTAACCTGGTGGGGGAACTTGGGCTGACATCTATGTTGGCTGAACTGCCACACTCAGCCCAAAGGAAAGCCATGAAACTAGACCCAAAATCCTCACAGGAGTTATCTTCCTTCCTCACTGTCTCTGCCCATAATAGGGGCTCAGAGTTCTGTAGGGTGAGGGGCACCAAACTAGTTCGGGTCAGGGCTTAGGATAAGCATAGAGAGGATGGTTGATGGAAGGATTTATTCAAACATCAGGAATAGACCGGGAGTGGTGGTTCACAATCCCAGCACTTTGGAAGGCTGAGGCAGGTGGATCACCTGAGGCCAGGGGCTTGAGGACAACATGGCAAAACTCTGTCTCTACTAAAAATACAAGAATTAGCCAGATGTTGTGGTGCATGCTTGTAGTACCAGCTACTTGGGAGGCTAAGGCACAAGAATCACTTGAACCCAGGAGGTGGAGGCTGCAGTGAGCCGAGATCACGTCACTGCACTCCAGCCTGGGTGACAGGGTAAGACTCTGTCTCAAAAACAAACAGACAAACAAACAAACATCAGGAATAAGCAACTGTCTTCTGCAAAGTGAGCTTTCACAGGAAAGCAGGGTTTGGGTGGAAGTCCCAGTAGTTGGACTGGTTAAGCCCAGGCAGCATTCCCATCCCGGGGACAGTCTCCATTCTCAGAGGGCACAGTTTTTATTCAATGACTTGAGTGCAGCTGGAGCATAACCACTTGTCAAGCTTGGGGCACAGAAATAATGAGGCCCATTGTTCAAAACCAGCACCTTCAATCCTCCCTACCTGAGAGCAGAAAGGGAAGGATGAGCTGAAATGGGTGAGACAGGGACAGAGAACCTGCTGTATGATTGTCAGCTCCCCCTTCTTTCAGTCAAAGACAAGTCCCAGGAAAGTGTCCAAATCGCAGAGGTAGATTCATAGCAAGCCTGATATCTAACTGAATCAAAACACTTCAGCTTGGGGCTGGGGACTCAGGTGTCAGTGGGCAGATGGGCAGAGTAGACGGACCACCTGGAAAGAGAGAATAACCCAGATTTCTTTCTGTACCTTTTATCCAAACCTCATGGAAAACATGGAGCAGCTCTTTGGGGTCAAGGAAAGGCAGGTGTCTCTGGCATAATCTGCTTTTTCTCCAGGCAACTCATGAGGCCAAACAATCAATCCACTGAGTTGAACTTTACAAGTTACTGATTTGTTTTTTAACTTCAATTATCTGCTGTTGATGATTCCATTATGGGGAGGGAGAGAAGTGTAAACTCAATCTAGGGTTCTCTGGAACAGAGCATTTATCTGGTTTTATGAGGTTACGAGAACCCATAATGCACGTTTTATGGGCCCATTCTCATTTTTAATCTGCTTTGATAAGATCACTATGCTGGAAGGATATAGAAACTCATCGCCAGGCCCAGCCCAAGAGAGAGACAATGATACCGGCTTGGGAAGGTTTTGCTCCTTCAGGTGATGCCCCTGGGCAGTTTCCTGGATGTGGGCTCCTTAGGATCCGGCTGTCAGGGAATGGTCTTGTCCCAATCTCTCAGATATCCTTTCTTTATGAATCATGGGTGGCAAAAGTCACTGGAGGGCACAGACCTCAGACTGTGACAGTAAATTAAATTAACCTCCCCTTTATTTTCCAGTATTTTCCAATGAGAATGTTGAGAGAGACAAACATAGAGAATAGGAGAAAACACATTTTTTATGCTTAGAAACGGACTAAGTTCTAGGCACAGATTTCTGATCCTAGCTCTTAGAGTCAAAGATCTGACTAGGGTCTAGGGTTCCTGCTCCAACCCTATCATCCTCAGCCTTGACCACCTCATCTCCCACTTGGATCTTCCAGTCGTCTTCCTTGCTTCATCCTTTCACCAGAAGAAGGACAGAGCATGAGCATTTGCTGAGTAGGCACAGACAATGAAGCCTCACAGAATCTCTATGTGCTCCCCTAGCCCTTTGCCCGGCCTCCTTTGCAGCTATGTTGGAATGCTTGCCAGATCAGCAGGCTGGGAGTAGAAGTCATTTGTGTTGCCTCCAGTTCAAAGCTGGTAAGAACAGGTGTAAATTCTCCAGTTTCTTGCCAGTGGGAGAAGTGAAGACAGTTGAGATAATCAGAGTTGAAAGATGAAAATAGCCCTGATCCCTGAGTCACTGTTGGAAAAGTGCCTTCCCGAACACTGCCTGACTCATATGGACTCTATTAAGTCACCGAGATTTTGGAATTGTTTGTTCTTCCCATCTAGTGTAGTCCAGCCTGACAACTGGGCATCTTCTATGTGCCCAGCACTGTATTAGATTCTTTCTAGTAAATTATCTCAAAACAATCTTATGAATGTCTACTCTAGGAGAGTTTTGGCCTAGTGAAGTTTGAGGGTGTGAAGGATCCCTACATCCCCCAAGACTTAGCTTCTTCCTATGCATCTCCAGAAGTTATGCCAGAACCCCTGGCCCTTGGCACTCTCAGATTCTGCCTGTTCTCAAGAATTCTTCTAAGAATCTAGCCTTCTCTCTGGACTTGGCATTCATCACATTTCCCCCTGGACTTCACAGTCTCTGGATACTGGAAAAACCAAAATTTTAATTGAATTCAGTTGACTGGAAAGTGATTGAATAGTGCATAAAATATTAACTTTTAAGCCAGGCAAATCTGAGTTCAGATCTTAGCATGATCACTTTGTTCATTCAGTCTTTCATTCATAGTGCATAAAATGTAATTAATACCCAAATGTATGTCTCCAGCCTGGACTGCTACTCCGAGCTCCAGTTTCAAGAATTCCACTGCCTACTTGGCATCTCAAACACAGCTAGAGCCCTTGATCCCCAAATCTCCCTCTAGCTTCCCCTTTTCAGTAGGTGGAGGCTCCATGAGTCCAGATGCTCATCTCAGAAGCATCCTTAACTCAAACCTCTCTCTTCCCCACCATAGTCTAATCATCACCAAGTTTTATAGATTCTACTCAAAATATCCCTGGAGTTTTTGTCTCTATTTCCACATCCATCATGCCAGTCCAAGCTCCTCTTCTCTCTAACCTGGACTAGATCTAGAGCTTCTTTCTTGCACTCCTAATTGCCTTGCTCTATCCATTGGCTAACTCACCAGCCACAGTCTACTCAGAAACTATTAAAGTATTTGTACTGACTTTAAAAGGGGAAATTCCAAAATCAGTTGCAGCCTTGAGTGATCAGTGTACCCTCGGTGGACCTCTCGGCCTTCCTCTTCTCTCTGTGCTCCCCTTATGCCAGCCTTCCTTTCATCCCTGGTCAGGTCTTCAGGTGGTCCCATCCTGCCTCTGCCCGGGTGCTCTCCAGCTACTGACTTGGCTACCTTCTGTCATTCTTCTAAACCTAAACTTAAATTTCACTCTCTCAGGGATGCCTTCCCTAAACTCTCAACTTAGAATTGGTCCCCTAATGTAACTTCTAATCACACTCTCTACTTTTCCTTCATGTCACACTTTGTACTTGCATATTTATTAGTGTGGTTATTTGTTTAATGTTATCTCTTGCACCTGACCACAGGGGCAAGGAGTATGCACAGTGACTAGTACAGAGTATGTGTTCCACATATACCGTTGAACAGATAAATACATGTTTACTGGCAAAGCGCCTATGTTGCAAGGGTGAGCAGGAGTCCTAGCTTTGGAATCAACTAGAGTGTGCATATACAAGAACTCTACTGTATGAAAAGTTCTGAGAAGTCAGTATTTATAAGATAACAAGATGGGTGTATGGTTGATATAAAAATGGATTTTAACACAAGATTTTCTCCTGGGAACTCGTCAATAGTTAAAATTTATACAGTGTGGCCTGGCCCAGTGGCTCACACCTGTAATCCCAGCACTTTGGGAGGCCAAGGCAGGCCGATCACCTGAGGTCGGGAGTTTAAGACCAGCCTGGCCAACATGGAGAAACCCTGTCTCTACTAAAAATACAAAATTAGCCGGGCGTGATGGCTCATGCTTGTAATCCCAGCTATTTGGGAAGCCGAGGCAAGAGAATCACTTGAACTGGGAGGCGCAGGTTGCAGTGAGCTGAGATGACACCAATGCACTCCAGCCTGGGCAACAAGAACAAAACTCCATCTCAAAAAAATAAAATAAATAAAATAAAATAAAATAAATTTAAAAAGTGTGTACAGTGTGTGCTATGTACCAGGCACTATATATAATTGAATGCACTTAATTCTCAAAGACTCTAGGAGGCAAGTTCTACTTGTGCAAATAAAGAATGTGGGACACAGCGGGGTTTAGTGACTTACCCAGGTTCACACAGCTAGTAAATGGCAGAGCCAAGATTCTAGCCTGGGTTTTCTGTGTGCAATGTCTGTGCTCTTAGCCACTTTGTGCTATGCTAGGAAATGCTCCTTAGTGATCCCTAGGGTGGGACAAATGGATGACTTTTAAGTCCCCATCTCAGATAGACATCTAAAATGGGAATGTATCATGAAGACTCTCAGAGAGATCCCGAGAGACAGCTAGGGCACAGCATTTCCTGGCAATGGTCAGGCAGCTGAGTAGACCTGGTTTCTAGTCCTGGCAATCGCCAAGTCACTGTATGGTGTTGAACCAGTCACTTTACTCTCAGAGCATCTGCTGACTCTTCCTCCATAAAAATAAGGGCTTTGACTAGTTCACGTCTGAAGTTTCTCATATAAAATAGTCTAGAATCATGTGCATCTTATGTTTGAAAAGATCACTATGCTGGAAGGATATAGAAATTCACTGACAGGCCCAGCCCAAGAGAGGCAATGATACTGGCTTGGGAAAGTTTTGCTCCTTCAGGTGCTGCCCCTGGGAAACCTCCCTCAGTGTAGGCTCCTTAGGGCAATATGAATAAAGTCCTCTCTCCCCTTTCATTCATTCTGAGAGATTAACCAGAAGTGCCCTCTGCTACTTGATCATTTAGGTAAGGAGTGAGAGTTAACAAATGGATCAGAGAGGGAAAGACTGAGACAGAATGGAAGAAAGAGAAAAAGTTCAAAAAAAAATGTGAGGAAGAGAAGAGGGGTGAAAAAGGACAAAGTGAACTTGGTGAACAAGGCTGTATCCACTGTGAGTTCCCAAGGAACAAGAAGGCACATCAAAGTTTGCAAATTGACTCAGTTGCCTTTCCCAGTGACTACGGCCGTTAGAGGCTTTTGACTTGCTCTGAGTCAACAGAGAGAAATGAAAAGGATGATTTAAAAGACACAAACAAGCAGAGCAGAGATTGCAGATACAGAACAATAAATGTCCTCTTCAAATTGCCGATTGGAGTATCTGTATTAGGCTGTGTTTGTAGTCTCTGCGTGTCGAGCGATGGAGAGCCCAGATTGTGGCCAGGGAAGTCACACAACAATGGGGCTTGATGTTTTGTTCCCACTTTTCAAAGGCGCTCCTTTTTTTCCTCCCAGTGATAAGGCCCAGGAAATGGTTAGTGACATGCTCGTGGGAACCTATGGAAAAGAATACACACCATATCAATGAAGCAGCCGCCGGCCCGGGAGCAGAGAGGGTGGGTGGGGGAGCCGCAGGCTCCTGGCGTGGGCTGTGGTGGTGAGATAGCATTGAGAGGCCGCCTGAAGCCATGTGTCCCCAGTCTGGGGACCGGGCCTCTTTATCCAGCCAGAATGGGTGGAAGGCCAGACAATGTAGTGCTATATTTGGTTTCACAACAAAGGGCCCTAGAAAGATTTGATAGTGCAGGGATGTTTGGGAAGGCGGCGCAGGATACAGCACAATACAAGCTTTGCAAAGGTATTTAGCCAGGCCCTTTATGCCAGGGACATGGCAAGGTATGGATGTCATCATGATTTCTAATGACTTTTGTCTGACCCAGAGTTCTATTTGCTAGGCAGGTCCCTAGGCAGGACTGAGAGCAGTGCCAGGGTGCTCCTGGTGCCACTACACTTCAGGGCCACCTGAAGTCACACTCCACGACTGTCAATCCACTCCTTCCCCTGAACCCAGGCTTCAGCAGGCGCAGAGAGCCCCAGGTCAAGGGGAAGGTGTTCAGGAAGAACTGGAGCAGGACCTTTTCAGGGAGTAAGCAATCACAGGAGGTGTCCTAACCGGAAAGAAGCAGCTCCAATTCTATTTGGGGCCAGGCATCCCAGCAGGAAGCCACCAGGATGAGGGATGAGGGTGCAGCTTCAGAAGGGTAGAGTAGAGAGCATTGAATGGCATTGGGTACCAAGCCTGGTGTTTCTGGGAATTTCAGCCAGAAGGAAGGCAACAAGCATGCAAGAAGTCCAGGTCTTGTGTGATAAGGCTGGCAAGAGTCTAAGGAAACTAGCCCCATGATGTGGTGGGGTGCAGACAGGACTTCTCCTGTCCTAGATCCTGAGACCTTCCGAGGAGGAGGCAAAGTGAAGACAGCAACCCCAGAAATGTAGGGGAGTAGAGCCACTGGGTCCACTGGGTAGCCTGGCTGTACCAGAGAAGTATTCTGGACGTGGGGTGTGGAAAGGCGGCTACCACTCAGTAACAATCTTCACACACTTAGGGCTTCATTCCAAGGGGAGGAGCATCAGTGACTATTTTCAACCTCTCTTCTGGTTTTTAAAATGTAAAAACCCTTGTTGGACTGCCCCCATACTGGTTCCAGGAAAGGAACGTGGCAACAGGAGGGCTAGGCCTGGGACAGGATGAGAGATGTTCTGCCAGGTGATCTCAGCAGTCATGGGCCGATCAGACCAATCCTCCTGTTGAAGCTAGAGAAGTCCAGAACAATGCACCCTTAATTGGAGGAGTTACCTCTGGTTTGGGGACACTTTTTTCTTACTGACTGCTTTGCACATCAGGATTAACTTTGCGGATCAATTCTGGTGCAGGGGATCTCTCTGAGAAGGTGTGCCAAACTGTCCTCTCTGTTGCCCCCTTATTCTCATCACTGGTGCCATGAAATCCTCCAGATGTGTTCCCTGGGTACTGTCTTTCCTTTTTCAACTTTTATCAGTTCCATCCATCTATCTATGCACCCATACAACAGAGCTCTCCTTTACTCCTAGATGCCAAGTTTACCCCAGGTATTAGAGTATTGAGCTCCTGCAGCCTCCTTGGAAATTCTTGGACTAATAAGGAAGATACTTGTCTAAACACATAACTACTACTACAAATTCAGAAAAGCAGTTGTCCAAGCAGTAGCTCCAAGGAGAGTATATCAAATTCCATCCAAGAAAGCTCAAAAGTCTTCATGGAGAAAGTGATGTTTAGTAAAGACATGAGCACATGAAAGGTATCTTTCATAATATAGACCTGGGCTATATTATGGGCTGAATTGTGTCCCCTCCCAAATTCCTATGTTGAAGTCTCCAGACTTGGAGACACTGTCTTTAAGAGATAATTAAGTTAAAATGAGGTTATTAGGCTCAGTCCTAATCCAATCTGACAGACGTTTTTATAAGAAGAGGAAATTTAAACACAGACAGGGACAGAGGATGCTGTTGAGTCACAGGGGGAAGACCCATCTTCAAATCAAGGAGAGAGGCCTGGAGCGGACACTTTCCTCAGGGCCCTCAGTATAAACCAATCCTGCTGTCACCTTAATCTCAACTTTCCAGCCTCAAGAACTATGAGAAAATACATTTCTGTTGTGTAAGCCACTCACTCTGGGGTGCTTCACTAGGCATCACTCCAACCCCAAACACTGTGACATTCTTTGAGGGGGAAGGACCCCTTCTTGAGTATCTGGCACAGTGTTTGACACATAGAAGGTGCTTAATCAAGGCTAAACTGAATGAAACAGCAGGTCACATTTAAATCCAACTCTATCAGCCTCAAGTAGAACATGCACATCAGAGAGAGAACAGCCCCTGTTCCTAAATGTTGCCACATCTTTTATCTCAGCTTATGTTATCTATATATTTTCAGTAAGTCACTCAGTAATTTATGACATATATACTGAGAACTATGTATTAGGCACTGGAAATAGTAATGGGAGGAAAGGCCCTTTGGATGAAGAAATTCCTCCTTAGCTGCTCCCATGCAAGGCATGCCTATCACCAGGGTCACATCTCTGTCTGCAATGAGGCCCAGGCTCCAGGACAAGTCTGGCAAATGCTGGCCTGCCATCCATGGCTCAGCCCCTCCTTAGTACAGGCTCACTGTAGGGCTGAGATAGGCACAGGAGTCTGATGCTTAAGATGCCAAATAAAGGGCCCAGCTGAAGAGGCACTTAAGATGTGGAGTGACTAAACTCTGTGAATTCCCTTCTGCTGACCCTGGGAGGATTCCTGGCTCTCTAAGTGGCTGACAGGGACAGATATGTGGATCCCCAGGATACTGTCAGGAGTTTCAGCTTCTAATTGGCAGGCGTCCAGATACTGGGACAGCCTAGTGATAGGAAGAATGTACAGCAATTGTGGGTGTTAATGAGGGCTGGGGAATCAGCCAAGAAGCAACGTGGTGGCATCTGCCACAACACTTCCTATACCCATAGCTTCGGAGACAAGCACTGTGGGTCAAATCCACATATTCTCACATGCATATGTGTGTAGACACCAGCATATGTGCTCTCATATGCTGCTGGTGGTATTCACATAGATCGCCATGTAAAATATGCATGTTGACGTGATACCTGCACATGTCACACTGAGCAAGAATCACAGATCTGACATACATACAAAGCCATGCACGCTCATGGGCACACACATGCACTTACATTTCTAAGTATACACTGACGCATAAAAAATTAAGTCCAGTATGGATGGTGAAAGTTATATAAGCACATGAAACGTATCTCTCATTGAAGAGGGTTTGTATCTTCTTCAATGCTTCCGAAAGTCTTCCTGAGACCAAAAGTAATCGTAAGTGTTTTCATCATTTGGATTAGAGCTTCCTTGTCTTCCCTGCACATCTCTGATAAAAAAAATAGATGGAAACTGTCCTCAATTCCTTCGGAAGCTGTAAAGTGCCTACCAACATGTAGGATTAGCACCATTATTTATGAGTTTTAGAAACAGAAAGACAATGTGTTGAAAGTAAAAGAGCAAATAACTAGGGATTACAAGATTTAGATTCTCATCCCAGTTTTGCCTCTCTCTTGCTAAAGTATTGGTCTGGACCCAGGATGACAACTTTCTTCTCAGCTTCATCTCTGATGGTTCTGTTGAGGAGTGTTCTGAGGCTATGAATAGGCTCAAAAGGGAAGAGTGCCATGTTTGGTTAATAGTGTCTGACTTAAGCCCAGAATAAGGATGTTTCTGACCATTCAGTTTCTAATAATCTCTAAGTGTATATCATTATTCAGAAACTAGAGGAATAGTGCTCAGTCTTCATCAAGTTACTTTTCTATAGTCCAGTTAACTTATTAGTCAAGACAGGGACCACGCGTACACCTGTTTCTCCTCCTCATCCTATCCCTTTGGCTCTTATTCAGCCATAAAATACCTTGGGGTCATTGATAATACTTTTTGGTGTTGTGACCCTCATGATCCCCATTAAGACTTTACTTACAGGGCTGAGTTCATCATCTTTATCTCAAATGGAAAGATGCCTTGAAGGACTCCCCAGAGCTGTGTGTTAGGGCTCCAGCCCGTGGTTACCCAAAGAGTTCAAAAGCTGCCTGGTATGCCTTTTGCACAATGTGGCTCCCACTGCAACTCTATGAAGCAGCAGCTGTGCAGTGGTTGTGATTCAGACTGATGCAAGGAGTGGGAATAGAAAGACTAGGACCCTTTTACCATTCTAACAATATCCACAGAAAAGCAGAGGAAATGCATTGGAGCAATTCAGAACTAGTTCTTAACTTCTGCCTACTGACATACCAGCTCTTCTTCACTAGGTCAGATGAATTCTCAACGGTAACTGAGATCTTCCAATGTGTCACACACTAGACTAGGCACTTTACATCATGTATCCCATTTAATATGTTCCACATGCCTATTAGATAAATAATATCTGCATTTTCAAAGTGTAAAAGCTGAGGAGGGAGTCTGAATTAGACAGCTAAGAAAAAGTAAACTTGGAATCAGTACCACATTAGCCAGGTCCCACATGCCACCTGGGCAATACCACTATAGATTCACAAATGGTTTACCATTTTCCAGTGCAGAACATACAGGCATCCTCCACAGTCATCCTGGAAGTGGACTCCATCAATCAGAATTCTCCTTGAGGCAGTTCATCTGACCTTAAACAGAATACCAAAGACTTTAAGAACTGAACTATAGGATAGCCCACCATCCAGATCCGGATAGGTTACTGGGTGGTGCTGCACACACGGGACAGATCCAAATATCATTGCAAGATCTTTAAAAACAGAACTCATATTAACACAAAAACTCATAAAATCCTGTTTGGAACTTGTGGCCTGAACCCAACCAAGCTGATTGATAAACCTAAAATAAACACTTTCTCCATAGTGTTATTCAAGACCTAGAGTCTCATAACATAATATTCAAAATGAGCAGGATACAATCCAAAACGTTCAATGTATGAATAACTAGGAAAATCTAAAGTTACAGGGGAATAGATAAACAATCCCTTGCTGAGATAACATGGATGTTGAAATAATCAAAGTCTATAAAGCAGCCATTACAAAAATATTCCAAAAATTAAGGGTGAGTACTCTTGAACCAAGTAGAAAGACAGAAATTCTCAGAAAAGAAATATAAGTCACAAAGAAGAACTGGAAGTTTCAGAACTGAAAATGTGCTAAACAAAATTTAAAAACTCACTAGATGGCATCAATAGCACAAAGAAAAAAGTCAGTGAGCTTGAAAAATTACCCAACTTGAAAAACAGAGCTAAAAAAGAATGAATTAATTAAAATAAATAGATCCCTAGGGACATGTAAGATTAAAAACAAAGGTTCTGACATGTGTATCATAGCAGAAGGAAGTAATACAACACTTACAAGTTGCTGAGAGAAAGGAACTGTAAACATAGAGTTCTACATTTAGTAAGAATGTCCATTGGGAATAAAGGAGGAATAAAGACATCTTTAGATGAACGAAAGCTGAGAGAATTTGTTGCCACTTGACTTGCCCTAAAATAATTGATATAAATAGTTCTTTGGACAGAGGATAATGATACCAGAAGCAAACCTGGAACATCCCAAACAAAGGAAGAGCAACAGTAATGGTAAGTAAATTGTCTTCCTCTTGAATTATTTAAAATATATGATGGTTGAAAACAAAGATCATAAAATTGTCTGATGGGGCTTTCAATGCATGTGGATATAATACAGAACAAGTACAACATAAGTGAAAAGGGTAAGGAACTTATATGGTGTCAAGGTTTCTACATTTCGTTTGAAGTAGAAAACATTCAAAGTAGTCTATGGAAAGGTAAGTATGCATATTTAAATTCCTTAATAACTACTAAATAAAAATAGACAAACTTATATAGTCAAAAACACAAGAAATGAGTTAAATTGGAATAATGAGAGCATGTTTCAAATTATTCAAAAGAAGGAGAAAAGGAGGAAATAAATCAGAAGGAACAAATAGAAAACAAATAATAATATGTTAGGCCTAAATCCAAACATATCAATAATTATATGAAATGCAAATTTTCTAAACACACCAATTAAAAGTCAGGGATCATCAGAATGGATTTTTCAAAAATCTACTTTTATGAAAGAGCTCTTCATATATAGTAATATAGAAAGGTTAAATGTAAAAAGATAGGAAAAGACATACCATATAAATACTTGTCAAAAGGAAGCTGGAATGGCTAAACAGTATCAGAAGAAATAGATTTCAAAGCAAAGAAAATATTAAGAGATATGGAAAGATATTATGCTATGATATAAGAGTCATTTCACTGAGAAGTTACGATAATCCCCAAAGTGTACAAACCTGACAACAGAGCTTTAAAATATATGAAGCAACAATGAACTAAACTGAAATTATAGACAAATTCACAATTGTAGTTACAGACATCAATACTTTTCTTTCAATAATTGATAGAGCAAGTAGATGGAAAATCAGCAAGGGTATGTAAGTGCTAAATAACACCACAGACTAGCTTGATCTAACTGACATTTAGAGAACATTACACCCCACAGCACAAGTGCACAAGGATCTTTTACCAAGATAGACCATATTCTGTGTCATAAAGCAAACTTTCACAAATGTAAAAGCACTAAAATCATACAAAGTATATTTTCTGACCCAAATTGAATTAAACTTGAAATTAATAACGGAAAGATAACAAGAGAGTCTCTAAACCCTCAGAAATTAAATAATACACTTCTAAAAGAAATCCATGGGTCAAAAAGGCAGTCTCATGAACAAATGAAAAATATTTTGAACTGGTTGAAAATGAAAATACAACATATCAAAATTTGTGAGATACAGCTAAAGCATTGCTTAGAGGATTGTCTAGAGCATTGGATGCTTATATTAGCAAAGAAGAAAGATCTTAAGTCAATAATCTAAGCTTCCACTTTAAGAAGCTACTAAAAGAGCAAAAAAAGAAGAAAAAAATCCCCAAGACAAGCAGAAGAACAAAATAAAAGATAAGAACATAAATAAATAAAATTCACGCTAGAAAAACAACAGAGGATTTGAAATAAAAACCTTATTCTTTGGAAAGAGCAATAAAATTAATACACCTCTACTAACATTGACAAAAAACGTTAAAAGACTACAAGTTATCAACATTAGAAGTAAAAGAGAGGATATCACAATGGACTCTACAGACTTTGAAAAGCTAATAAGTGTATTCTAAAAGCAACTACTCTACCCATATAAATTTGACAACCTAGATAAAATAGAACAATTTCTTGAAAACCATAAATTACCAAAGCTCACCCAAGATGAAATAGATCACTTAAGTAGTCCTATAACTATTAAAAAATATGAATTTACACTAATATCTTTGAAAAAAGAAATCTTCAGGCATGTATGATTTCAATAACACATCTAGCAAATATTTAAAGAAAAAATAGTACCAATTCTACATGCTTTTTTCCTCAAAAACAGAAGAGGAGGGTAGATTTACAACTCATTTTGTGAGGCCCATATTACCCTGACACCAAAACCAAAGACATTACAAGAAAAGAAACTCAAAACTCAAAAACCTCTCATGAACAAAAATGCAAAAATTTTCAACATAAAATTATCGAACTGAATTCAAATAAATTATTAAACATGACCAATGAGGACTTATCCTGGGAATTCAGCACTGGCCCAATATCTAAACCTCAAATAACATAATTCACCATATTAATATTCTAAATAAAAAACCTATATGATCTATACATTTGACAACATTCAACATCAAGTTATGATAAAATCTCTCAACTAACTAGGAATAGAAGAAAACTCCTTCAACAATATAAAGGACATTTACAAAGAACCTACAGCTACCATCATGCTCAATAGTGAAAGACTAAACACTTTTCCTCAATGATCGAGAACAGAGGAGGGATGTATACTGTCACCACTCTTATTCAGTATCACTTTGGAAGACTTAACCAGTGAAATAAGGCAATAAAAATAAATAAAAGGCACACAGTTTGGAAAGGAAGAAATAAAGCTATCCTTATCCACAGGTGATATTATCATCTATGTTGAAGATACATAAGCATATCTCCCCCTAAAGGGAAGAAAGAAAGTAAAAGAAAAAGATCTTCTGGAACTCAAGAACTAATATAAGACTTTAACAATCCACAATATACAAGGCAAACAAAAAATCAATCAAATTTTTATACACTGGCAATAAGCAATGAACAATTATAAATCAAAGTCATAAGGATAATAACATTTTCAATAACTCAAAAAAAGAAAAATTAGGTATAAATCGAGCAATGTATATAGTATCTGTGTGTTTAAAATTACTGAACACTGATGACAGAAATAGAAGAAAACATAAATAAGTAGGAAGGCACACCAAGGTCGTGAATTGGGAGAACTCAATATAGTAAGATGTCAATTGTCTCAAAATGGATAAATAGATTTAATGCAATTCCAATAAAAATTCCAACAGGATTTTTTGTAACTATAAGCAAGCTAAGACTAAAATATATACAGGATGCAAAAGACCTAAAACTGCCAGAACAATTTTGAAACAGAAAAGTGTTAGAGAAATCACACTATCTCTTTTTAAGATTTACTATGAAGCTACAGTAATTAAGACAATGTAGTATAGGAACTGACACAAAGATAATTAAGTTGCATAGAGAGTCTAGAGATAGACCCACATAAATATGGGTAACTTATTTTTGACAAAGTTGCAAAAGGTACAATGGAAAAAAGATAGTTTTTCAACAAATTGCATTGAAACAACTTCAAGTCCATTTGCAAATAAACTTACACTTGAACCTCACATCTTACAGAAAAATTACCTAAAATTGGATCACAGATCTAAATGCAAAAAAATAAAACTATACAATTTTAGAAGAAAATGTCAAGGAAAGTCTGTGTGATTTTGGTTTTGGTGGTGAATTTTTAGATATAACCCCAAACATTCATTATATAAAATAAAGATTGTTAATAGAATTTCACCAATTTAAATACTTTTTCTCTGTTAAAGATACTGTAAAACCACAGACTAGGAAAAAATATTTGTAAATCACATATATGACAAAGGCATTGTAAGTCGATTTTATAAAGAATATTTGAAACTTAACAGAAAATAAAACAAAAGATGAAAAACAAAATATAAATAAAACAAAAGGTGAAAAACAAATGATAAACAAAACAAAAAACATTAATTCTAAAATGGACAAAAAACCTACACAGGCACTTCATGAAAGAGGATTACAAATGACATGAAAAATATTTAATATCATTATCAGGAAAATGAAAAATAAAAATCATGATGAGTTACCACTGGTAAACCTAATAGAATAGCTAAAATAAAAAATTCTGTCAATGCAAAGTGTTTGTGAAGATTCAGTGCAACTGGAATTGTCATATATTGTTGGTGGGAATCCAAAATGGCATAGCCATTTTGGTGTGGCAAGGTTTGGCAGTTTCTTATAAAGTTAAACACGCACTTACCTTATGATCCAGGAGTCCCACTCCTAGTTATTTACCATGCAAAAAATTATATTTACACACAAATCTATATGTTCGTGTTTATAGAAGCTCTATTTATAATCACCAAATCTAAAAACAATCCAAATATCCTTCAAGAGGTGATTGGATAAGCAAATTGTGGTACATCACTCAGCAATATAAAGAAATGAACTATTGATACACGAAAAAACTGAGATAAATCTTAAAATTATTATGTTGAGTAAAAGAAGTCAGTTTTAGCAGGTTACAGACTGCATTATTTCATTTACATGATAGTCTCTAAAATACAAAAGTATAGTGATGGAGTACAGATCAGTGGTTGTCAGGAGGTGGAAGTCATAGGAGGGTGACTACAAAAAGGAAGCATGAAGGAATTTTGGGGGTGTGTGATGCGACTGTTTAGTGTCTGGTGGTGTGGTGGTTATACAAATCTGTGCGTGTATTAAAACTCATAGAAATGTACAGCAAACGCAGGTTCAATTTTACTATATGTTAATTTTAAAAGAAAAAAATTAAAGTCTCTATTAAGAATAAAGAAAGTTGTAAAAATAATGATCTAAGATTCCTCCTCGAGTATCTAGACAAAGAAAAGCAAATTAAACCCAAAATAAATAGAAGAAAAGAAGTAAAACAATAGAATAAACTGATAAGATAGATAACGTTCAAACAGCAGAAAAATCAACAAACTCTGGTTCTTTGATATAATTGATCGTTCCTTAACAAGACTACTAAAGAAAAGGTGAAAAAAATCACAATCAATTTCATCAATGTGTGGGGAGATATCCCTACAAATCCTAGAGATCTTAAAGGATAATAAAGGAAGGTTCTGAAAAACTTTATGCCAGTAAATTCAAAATAACACAAACAGAAATGGACACAAGATGAAATAGAAAAATATAAATTGCCCTATATCTATCAAAGTAATTGCTTTCACAAAACAAAAACAAAACAAAACAAAACAAAAACCAAAAAACAAAGCAAAACAAAAAACTTTTCACAAAGTAAACATAAACTCCAGAGGCTTTTACTGGTGAATTCTATGAAACATTTAAGGAATGCAGAAAAACTATTTTGCAAAAATTCTTCCAGAGAAGTGAACATTATCAGCTTCTTTTATGAGGCCAGCATTACATAGAGACCCAAACCAAACAAAGATATTACAAGAAAATTTTAAAAAATGTTCCTCATAAACATAAACACAAACATTTTAAAGAAAATACTACAAATCCAATCCAGCAATATGTGAAAGGCACACTACACTATGATCAAGTAGGATTTATCCTAGGAATTCAAAGTAGAGGTAAAATTCAAAAATAAATTAATATAATTCACCACATAAACAAACTAAAGAAGAAAAACCATATGTTGTCTCAATAGACACAGAAAAAGCATTTGACAAAATTCAACACACATTCATGAAAAAATTCCCAGCAAATTAGAAACAGAAGACAACCTCTTCAATGATAAAATGAGTCTGTAAAACACCTATGAATAGCATCTTAATGGTGAAGCATTGCCCACTTTCGCCCTAATATCAGAATTAGAGCAATGATATATGTCTGCTCTCACTACTTCAATTAATTTTATCCTGGAAGCCTAACTGATGTAATAAGGCAAGAAGTAAAATAAAAAGTGTAAAGTTTAAAAATAAAAAAGTAAACTTGTTTTTATTTGCATGTGCAATAATTGTATACATAGAAAACATGAAATCTACAAACAAAACTACTGGAACTAATAAACCTATTTAGCAGAATTACAGGATACAAAGTTAATATACAAAAATCAATTTTATTTCTATGTATAAGAAGTAAACAAAATGAAATATAATTTTTAAGGTTTACTGTAGCATGGCAAGACATCAAACTTATAGTAAAAAATTCAACAAAAGGCATACAAGACCTCTACACTAAAAACCACAAATTATTTTGGACAGATATTTGGCAATAAAATCATAAAAATCTGAATAAATACAGATATATACCATGTTCATAGATTGAAAGATACAATATTGTTAAGAAGCTTAAAGTCCTCATATTGATCTTTCGATTCAATGTAATCTCATTTGAAGTATGAGCAGCCTTTTTAAAGGAATTAACAAGGAGACTCTAGCATTCATATGGAAATTCAAAGGCTCTAAAATAGCCTAAAAAAGCTTTTAAAAGGAAAAACAAAATTGGGGGACTTAGAGTAGCTGATTTTTAGACTTATGGTAACCACCTACAGTAGTTAAGACAGTATGGCCTGGGCAAAATAATAATTTATTTCAGCAAATAGGCCAATGAAACAAAATATATAGTTAAGAAATAAACCCATATTTATATTGTCAATCAATTTTCAACTGAACTACCAAGTAAATTCAATGGGGGAAAGAAAAGTGTCTTTTTGTCTGTTTACAAATGATGCTGGAACAACTAGATATCAATATTGAAAAAAATGAATCTCATCTCCCACTTCAATCCATACACAAAGGCTAACTCTAAATTAATCAGTAACCTAAATTTAAAAGTGAAAAGTATAAACATTTTAGAAGAAAATTTAGGAGAAAAATATTTAAAACCTTGGGGGTAACAACATTTCTTAGATGAGACACAAAGTGTATGAACTTCAGAAGGAAAATATAACCCAGACTTCATCAATATTAAATGTCTGTTATTTAAAAAACACTATGAAGAAAATGAAAAGGCAAGCCAGAGACTAGGAGAAAATATTTCTAATACATATATCTAACAAAGGAATAGATATCCAGGATGTATAAAGAACTCCTACAATGCAAATAATAAAAAATAAATAAACCAGTAAAAATATGGCAAAATATTTGAATATACCTTTACAAAAGATCAATATGGATGGCAAATAAACATACAAAAAGATACTCAACAAATAAATGACAAGGCAAACCATAATGTGATTTCACTACATACTCATTAGAATGAATAAAATTTAAAAGACTGACTATGCCGAGCCCTGCTGAGGGTGTGGAGCATCTGGAGTTCTCATACTTTGTTGGAGTATAACATGGTACCACATTGGATCATTGTTTTACAGTCTCTACTGATATGCACAACATACATGACTCTCAAAAATGCGTTGTGTGAAAGAAGCCAAATGTTAAAAATACATATTGTAGTATTCCCCTGAGAAGACATCTAAGAATAAACAAAACTAATCTATAGTGATAGAAGTCAAAGCAGCAGTTGTCTCTAGTGGAGGCAAGAATTGCCTGGAAAGAACCATGAAGAAACTTTCTGAGATGATCTAATGTTCTATATTTTGCTTTGGGTAGTGGTTACTAACGAGTACACAATTGCCAAAACTTGTCAAACTCAATACTTAGACCTGTGTATTTTATTGTAAATAATTTATAATTTATTACATAAATTACACCTCATAAAATACTTTTTTAATTTAAAAAATGCTGATGAGGCATAGATTCTGAGATAAATATATATGTACTTAGAGATAAAGCTATTTCTGACTGTGCTTCAAAACTAATGTGAAATGCTTGAACTATTCTTGCTTTTGCAACTTCCCTGAATAATTAAAGCTTATACATTCTGAAAATGGAATGTGATTGATCTTCACCCAAGCAATGTTGCTACTGGGTAGGGCTGTGTCCAGCAAACATGCTATTTTTGAGTTGGACAAGACTGCCCTTTTCTTGATCTGTCAGATTCTCATGCCAGGCTGCAGAAGCACCCTGGGGTGAAGGAGCATGTAGTTTTAAAGTGAACACACACACACACACACACACCCAATGCACATTGGTGTGTTTACCTTGTATACCTCTATGTACTCAAACTCAGTGCACTGGAATTCTGCTGAATCCTATTTTTGTAATGTGAGCAAGTGGTTTCCCAAGGGTGCTTCCAACTCTGCAATTTGTTGGCTGGGTAAGGGCTGAGGTAGGAATGGGAATGCTCAGGCAGTGGATGGGGCTATGCTTACACACCCTTGCACACATACACTCTTCTCTCCTACTGATATGGTTTGGCTGTGTCCCTACCCAAATCTCATCTTGAATTGTAGTTCCCATAACACCCACATGTGGGAGGGACCAGGTGGAGATAATTGAATCATAGGGGTGGTTTCCCTCATCCTGTTCTTGTGATAGTGAGTTAGTTCTCATGAGATCTGATGGTTTCAAAAGGAGCTTCCCCCTATGCTGGGCACTCGTTTCTCTCTCCTGCTGCCATGTGAAGAAGGACATGTTGGCTTCCCTTTCCACCATGATTATAAGTTTCCTGAGGCCTCTCCAACCCTGCAGAACTGTAAGTCAATTAAACCTCTTTCCTTTATAAATCACCCAGTCTCAGGCAGTTCTTTACAGCAGTGTGAGAACAGACTAATACACCTACACATCTCCCTTTCACATCTTAGGAATGACAGCTAGACATCTGACATCCTCTCCCCAACCACCATTTCCCAGCCTCAGCATAGAAGCCCTCTCCCTGTGCAGATGGGAATCAGAGCACTGTTGAGATGATTCTGAGTGAAAAGTGACAGTTAATCCAATGAAGACACTCCAACTACATATACTCTGTACTGGGGACCTTGCTTATCTCTTCAGTGTTTTATTGACTCCTCACAAGCTATAATAACTACTACAAACATCATATTTTATGAATTAAAAAAAGGCTGGAGCCCCAAGAGGTTACTTACCATTTTACCCCAGTTCACTCTGGAAAATGGAGAAACCCAATTTTGAATGCAGATTGCCTGTGTTTATAACTGCCATGAAAGTCAGCTTCCTACCTGAAAATTAATTGCTCTTTTTTTTTCCAGATAAGCAACTTGTCTTTTAATGTTCATTGATTAGGCCAAGCAGAAGAAGAATATTCATTTAGTGCTTAGTGTGTGCTAAGTAGTGTGCCAAATATTCCACATCTAATCATGGCAATATCATCTCAATTAGGTTTTTCTTCTAACTTTAGTGATCAATAAACTGAAGTTCAAGGAAGTTGAGAAACTTGCATGAAAGTTTCAGGCAGCAAGAAAATTTCAACCTAGGCCTGGTCCTCTACCAAATCAGCTGTTATCCTAGAATATTTTGCTGCCAGTTGGCTAGAGAGTAATTCAAAGCATCTGTAGAATTCTTGCCTGCAACCTGCAAAATTCATTAACTTTCTCCCACGTGCTCCCCCATTGTCACTAACTCCCCGTCATCTCTACAACTTTGCTCACACTGGCTTCCCAACCACCAAACTGCCTCCCTCTGCCATACTCCTCCTACTACCACCAATGTCCTCCCTATTTTTGTTAGCCTGTTTTGCATTGCTACAGAGAAATACCCGAGACTGGGTAATTTATAAAGAAGTTATTTGGCTCACAGTTCTGCAGGTTATACAAGCATGGCAGCAGCATCTGAGGCTTCTAATGAGGCCTCAGGAAGCTTCTATTCATGACTAAAGGAAAGGGGAGCAGATGTGTCAAACAGTGAGAGAGGAGGCAAAAGAGAGGCCAGGCTCTTTTAAACAATCAGATCTCAAGGTAACTAATAGAGTGAGAACACTCGCATTACCACAAGCAGGGTAATACGTTATTTATGAGGGATTTGTCCCCATGACCAAAACACCTCCCGCTAGGTTCCACCTCCAACACTGGGGATCACATTTCAACATGAGATTTGGAGGGGACAAACATCCAAACTATCCTACTCCTTTCTGTCTCGTCAATGACCTTATCCATCAATGAACTACAAAGCACTGTCTCCTCCAGGAAGCTTTCCCTGATCTGTCTAAGGTAATTACTTCTCCTTTGAGCTCTAAGTTCTTAAAGAATGCCTGAGTCATTCTCTCAACTTGTGGAAAATCCCCTTTAAATTGATTTTTTTTTTTTTTTTTTTTTTTTTTTTTTGAGACGTAGTCTTGCTCTGTTTCCCAGGCTGGAGTCCAGTGGCATGATCTCGGCTCACTGCAACCTTCCAGGGTCAAGCGAGTCTCCTGCCTCAGCCTACCGAGTAGTTGGGACTACAGACATGCACCACCATGCCTAGCTCATTTTTTTATGTTTAGTAGAGATGGGGCTTCACCATGCTGGGCAGGCTAGTTTCGAACTCCTCACCTCATGATCCACCCACCTCGGCCTCCTGAAGTGTTCAGATTACAGGCATGAGCCACCGCACTGGGTCTTGAATTGTTAATTATCCTTTGTCTTTTCACTTTTTAAAAATGTAATACCTTGTTCCCAAAAGTATTGAAATTTCCAAATGACAGAGACAGTGTATGCGCCACATGCTACTGCAATCCTATGTGCATGTATGTGGTGACTCAGCATGCCACCTCTTCAGAGAGGACTTTCCTGATAATCCCATCTAACATAGCAGCTTCCGTTACTCTTTGCCTTCTTGTCCTGCCCCATTTTCCTAGCTGGCATTCTCTAATGTCACTCTTTGTAAATTTGTTTATTATCAGTTTTCCTCACCAGAACGTAAGCACCATGAGAGCAGGCACTTGGTTCTATTCACTGCGGGATCCCAAGAATCTAAAATAGGGCCTGGCTCACAATTGGTGCTAAATTTTTTTTTGAACAAATTACTAAATGGATGAGTAAGCAACAATCCCTAAAGTAGCAGCCAAAGAACCACAGCTACTGTTATAGAAGTGGGTAACCCCAGGAGATTCTGGTAATAGTGTGAGTTGATGGGAGAAGGTTCCTCAGAAGCATCAAGACTAGAAACCAAGCACCATAAGATTCAAGAACAGCATATATCCTGGGTAGTTTTGCCCCTCTCCACCCTTTTCTACCCTGCTCTACATTCTGAAAAGATGGGCTTTATAGAGGCATTATTCAGATTACTTTTTCCTTTGGCTTCTGGTTGAGTTCAGCCAGTGGGGTGCTTCATCAGCAGATCAGAGGTGGAAAGGGAGAAGTCTGAATACTTCCTCTTCCAGCTCCCTCCTTGCCATGTTTCTTTACTGATGCCCTCACCCCTATCAGTAAATGCTCTCCTACAGCCATAGCTCAGCCCAGGACTGGTAAGTGCACCTGTCCTTTACCCCTTCAGACCTAGGGGTAGTGGCAGGATCCCACAGCTGCCAGCCTCAGGGTGCTTATCATCTCTTGTGAGTTGCCTCAACCCTGCTCACTCCACTGTAATAGTCCCTTCATTAAATTCTTTCAATCATTCTTAGACAGGAAAAATCCTGCCAGACACAGCTCAAAAAATTATTGGACTAGCATCAATAGTAAGAGATCAAGGAATTAGAGCCAGAAAGAAAAGAAATCATGGCATAGTGATGCTTCTGCCTCTAAATCCATTATGAAAAGGGGTCAGGCCAGTTTCACATGAAGGGGCAGGGCCAGAGAACCTCTTTGAGTAACAACACTGCCAAGTCCGATTCCCAAAGAAGATTCCAACTCCATCTTTGAGGTCTTTCCCACCTCCTGCATGTTGGGAAGGATGCACACCCCAGTGAAAATGCGGATTGGCAGAGGCAGCCTTGGGAGAATGTGTCATGCGCTGCTTCCTCCTTGGACCTTTCAGCCAAGCCCACCCACGCTACAGCAACACA
Source organism: Papio anubis (assembly GCF_008728515.1). Lineage (NCBI taxonomy): Eukaryota > Metazoa > Chordata > Mammalia > Primates > Cercopithecidae > Papio > Papio anubis. The sequence continues at coordinate 75,020,972 of NC_044987.1, forward strand.
AAGGCTTCTTTGTGGTCAGTGTCCAGCATTGACCAGCTCCTCTTTGCTGCCAACCATGTTCTGCTTTCAGTTTGTCCTATTCTTGACCCTTGCTTTTTAGTTGTTTTTTTGTTTTTTGTTTTTTTCTTCTTGGCCTTGATCCTTCCTTTTTGATTTAGTGGCTAAACATAGTTTCCCTGTTTGACCTTCAATTCTCTCTAGGGACTTTGGCTCACATTCACCACTCTATTTTCACTCCTGGATGCGTATACAGAATGCACTGACCCAACAGCATTTGGCCGCTTACACAGTACCCTGGGATATGAGTGTGCATGTGAGTGCATGCGTTTAAATGTGTGTATATATGAATGCACATGTGTGAGTGCACATGGCAGGAAAATATCAAACTGCCTGAGTCTCAATCTTGGCTCCAGCACTTACTAGATGCATGGTTTAGGACAAGTTACATATCCTCTCTGTTCCTCAGTTTCCTCATCTGTAAATCTATTAGCAATGTTTTTAAAAGTACCTACCTTATAAGGTTTATAACATAGTAGGATTATACCTACTATGTTAAGGAGGGGGTGACCCCTTTGTGAGCAGGAAGCGTCATGCGATTATTTCTGGCCAATAAGTTGTGAGCAGAAGTCATCTGTGCCACTTACCTGCTGATGTGAGGTCCTCTAGAACTTTCCTTTCTTCTACCACTAAGGCCATCCATGTTCCAGATACTGGCTGCCTGAGTCCCAGATTGAGAACTTTGGAACACAGACCCCACCAATCCACCATGAACAGGGAACAAAGAGAGAAATTAGTCTTGTCATGGTAAACCATATGTTGAAATTGTTTGTTAACACAGCCCAACCCAGCCTGTACTGACTAAAGCAACTGTTGTAAGGACTGAGATAATTCATATGAAAAGCTCTTAGTACATTATCCAATCCATCAAAAATACTCAATAAACATTAGTTATTATCATTTGTATGACTGGGACTATTTTTATCATTATAGTTCACCCTTGAACAACATGGGTTTGAACTGCCCAGGTCCTCTCATAGGTGGATTTTCTTCCACCTCTGCCACCCTGAGACAGCAAGACCAATTCCTTCTCGTCCTTCTCCTCCTCAGCCTATTCAACATGAAGATGACAAGGATTACGATTTTTATGAAGACCTACTTCCAGTTAATTAATAGTAAATAGATTTTCTCTTGTTTATGATCTTCTTAATGACGTTTCTCTTTCTTTAGCTTGCCTTATTGTAAGAACACAATTTAACATACAAAATACGTCTTCATCAACTATTTATCTTATCAGTAAGGCTTCCAGTCAACAGTAGATTATTAGTATTAAGGTTCTGGGGCATCAAAAGTTATACACAGATTTTTTGACTATATGGGGGTCAGCACTCCCAACTCCTTCACTGTTTGAGAGGCAGCTGTATTTGTGTGGGTAGGGATGTGTGTATATAAGAGTGTTTCCTTTGTTAGATCAAACTGTTTCAACAACCTTCCATTCTCAGCACTTGAGAAGTCAGGTGAGCCATAATCCAAACTCTCAGTACAGTTTAAAGGTAGAGTTTCCTGACCTGAGGGATTCCTAAGAGGGTGTTCTGACATCAGCGTCACACACAGACAGTGAACATGCCCCAAAAACTGTAATAGGCAAGTCATATTATGGATTTAACTTCCTTGATATAGGCTAAAGTGGTAGCAAAACCAGAGATGGTTCCTTTGGCCATGGATTAGAGACAGGAGAGAGGCTGTGTTGGATCCTCGCCTTTCTGTACCGTCTGAATGATTGTTGGTCTGCGGGGACCACAGAAGACCTCCAATTAATTATTACTGGAGAACATGAAATCATAAACAAAATTCCTTATAATAAATTTTTCAAATGAGATTGCATGTTTTATTTACAGTACTGGCCCATTTTGGGCTTTAAATCTATGAACAAAAACAAACATGCTTTTTTATCAAACAGACGGGGAATAAAAGTATTCAATATCCTTTCTTTCTCTCCTTGCCAAGGAGGACATGCACTCTGTGCTACAGAGGAAGGCAGGCCCAGGCTTTGTCGGCTGGTAGAATAAATGGACTCATTTTGCTTTGCAGAGGAAAGTTTAAGCTATAAAGATCCTTCCACATGGTGGGGAGGTGGGGGGGATGGGTAGCAGGGAAGAAAGGAAAAGAGAAAACAAAGGGTCTTGCTGAGGTTCAGATGTTTTACTTCTTAATTCAGCATGGTATCTGAGTTTAAAATAGAACATATGCAAAGTGTAAACTTCTAAAACTGAAACAGCTATCATCAGGCATGTTTCTATAGCTAAAAAATCAGAAACCCACTTGATCTGAGCATTCTACAGAGAAAGTGAACCAAGTAGAAGACAGATTCTGGCCCAAGGTCTCATTTGCCCTTTGTCTACCTGTAGCCTAGCAAGGTCATTCTGAACCTTGGGGGAGAGGCATCTTATATAAATTCATATTAGTCCTCATAGCCTCAGATCTGGTGGGCTCAGAAATGTTGTTGCCAAAATGTTTATAAAGATGTATTTTCTCACAAATATTGGTGATGAATCAGTGAATACAGGTCTACTGGAATAATGGAAGAGCCCATTAAACACTCAACTAAGCACCAGTTTGGAGTAAAACCTTGAAGGGCAAGGTTGTTGTTTTCTAGTATGTGGTATCAGCATAAATCAAACAGCAATATATTGTGCTGTGTTTCTGTATTAGTTTCCCGCAGCTGCTGTAAAAACTTGCCATAAACTTGGTGACTTAGAAATTTATTCTCTCACAGTTCTGGAGGCCAGAAGTCTGAAATCAGTATCACTGAGTCCAAGTCAAGGTGTTGGCAAGACCATGCCTCTCCCAGAAGCTCTAGAAGCAAATCCATTTCCTGCCTCTCTCATCTTCCTGGTTCCTGCCACCTTTTCTTGGTTTGTGGCCATATCTTTCCAACGTTTGCCACGAGCTTCTCATTGCCTTCTCTTCTGTCTGCATCTCTGCCTCTCTAAGGATGCTTTGATTACATTTAGAATCCATTCAGATAATCCAGGGTAATCTCTCCATCTCAAAATCCTTAACTTAATCCACATCTACAAAGACACTTTTTCCATATAAGATTACATTTTCTGATTCCAGAGATGAAAACTTGATATCTTTTAGGGCCATGACTTAGCCCACTATTGGTTCCTGTAGTCCAGGAACCAAATGTGAAAGTAGAATTATCCTCTCTCACTCTCATGACCCACCTGCAGTATTTGTGTTTCCCATTCCCCTAACCTTAATTTCTGCTGGATTAATAGCTCTGTTTCCCAGGGAAAGAGCATTTTCACCAGGGGATACAATAAGTATTCCACTAAAGTTGAAACTATGATTCCTACCAGGTCACTTTGGGCTCCTCATCAGGTAGAGCAGGAAGTAAAGGAATGGGACCTGCTGGAGGCACTTAGGTTACTGCTATAAAGTGAGGGCAAAGAGGAATGTGACCAGAACTCAGAAAGTTCAAAGGGAGTCTTTTGGTTCTTCTACAACTAGTGGAAATCGTGAATCAACAATGGCAGCATTCAAGGCCTAACCAGAGCAAGACCACTAAGACTCAGACTCCTCTGAGATGAAAGTCTAGATCACCAAAATCACTGTCTAGATCGCTTAGGGCAAACAACCTGAAGTGTTTACCAAAGGTGAGGAAAATCTAAAATGGGTGGAAGAAGAGAGAGATGATCACAGTTACTTAAAAATCCCCAAGGAGTTTATTCAACCAAGCCTCCTGTATTGAGTCTGGAGATGCCTTTGTTGTCTGCAGTGGATTCTGTGGGCACCAACTGGGTCCCTGCTTCATGACTAAAGCTCTTATTTCTCCAGCTGCTGAGAGTGTCACATGCTGATGGCTTCTGCTGAGCTTCTTTCCTTGGAATTGCTTTTTGTAGAAGAGAAAATCTAATTTATGCCCCCTCCCTACAGCAAGACACATTCAATGACTGGTTGGTGTGAGGGTACCAAAGTGAAGGTACCCTGTCTTGACTTGGAACATCTTTGAAAGACCATCCCAGCTCCAGGGATCCTTCTGGAATTGGCAGATCCCCTGTTGCAAGTGCATTACCATTTAATTTCTGCCTCTGTCCAACTCTGCTTCCTTTATCCTCTGAGTTATTCTTCACAACGCTGTCCAATATCACCTACAGTCTGTTTCCAGGAACCTTGACCTAAAACAGGGTTCCACATCACCTCCTCTGAGCTCACCTCTGAGTTTAGGGACAGCTTCAGCAAATACCACCATGCAAGCTCAGACTTACCTCACACTGACCAGACCCCACCTCAACCATGGGCTGCACATCTATTCACTTTCATGAGGATCTAGGGCCCTCATCTGCTCCGTGAGAAGCCACTTGGTCTTTACATATGCAAAGCCTGGAAACGCAGATGAACTATTGACCTCAAGTGAGCAAACCTAAACTGAGGGGGTATGGGAACTGAGAGGTAAATCATCCAGCTTCCTGTCCCTCAGATGAGTCATCCTGGGATGTGGTCTAGACACCACTCAGAAGCCTGCAGCAGAATATAGCCCCTGAGGCCCAAAGCAGCAACCTCAATAATATACCTTTATATTGACTTTTCCTCCCCAATCTCTGCTTACTGGGATTATCTCCTTATAACTAAGTTCTTCTCTCAGGCTCTGCTTGGGGAGAGACCAGATATCCAGGTACCAGATTAGCTAGGTGGCTGTTGCTATCCCCTACAGCTTTATCTTTCTCAAAGCAGAGAACTTTGGGGGAAGTGGGCAGCTCACAAATTCTCTTTGATGGGTATATAATGAAAAGGAAAATGTCATATGTCAAAACCTACTGTGTGCTAGAACCTATGTCAGGGATACAGCAATGAGTAAACTGAAATCTTTTCCCAGAGGAAGCTTGCATTCAGTAAGTGTGGATGGCCAGGGTAAGAAGTAGGAATCAGATACACATTGAAAGGTGAAGTGGGAAGAGACCAAGGAAAGAATGGTTCCCTCTCATTAGAAAAATCAACAGGGGAGCCAGGCATGGTGACTCACACCTGTAATCCCAGCACTCTGGGAGGCCGAGGTGGGTGGATCATCTGAGGTCAGGAGTTTAAGACCAGCCTGGCCAACATGGTGAAACCCCGTCTCCACTAAAAATACAAAAATTAGCTGGGTGTGGTGGTGGGTGCCTGCAGTGCCAGCTAGTTGGGAGGCTGAGGCAGGAGAATTGCTTGAACTGGGAGGTGGAGGTTGCAATGAGCCAAGGTCGCACCATTGCCCTCCAGCCTGGGTGACAGAGCGAGTCTCTGTCAAAAAAAAAAAAGGAAGAAAGAAAGAAAAGAAAGAAAGTGAAAAAGAAAAATCAACAGGGGCTTCATAGAAGAGGTGGAATTTGAGAAAAGCAAAGTGAGGTGAGGAGAGCCCAGGGACAAGAAAGGGCAGGGCTGGCTAGGATCACTGGGAAAAGCCCAGTTGGGATGAGGCATCAGGTGTGGCAATGAAGGTCACTGAAGATACAGCTGGAGGTGAGGACTGTGTTGGGAACTCTTGGGTGCCAGAAAGTGGATCCTGGGCATTGTTCTTCTTTGAGACATGGTCTATTGAGGTGCTGGAAGTGATATAGCCTTCAGGATACACTATGGCCCACTTAACAGGAAGTGGGGGAAAGTATTTTGACATATGAACCAGCAGGTTTTTGGTTGGTTCCAGGAGAAACTGTGTGGCAGCTGGCAGGCAACTAATCAAAAGAGCTAGCATTTATTGAACAGTTATTATATATCAAATAGTGATCTTTATATGCATTATATAATGTAATCCTCATAGCAACCTTATGAGGTTGATCCTTATAATATCTCTATTTTACAGGCTAGGAAACAGAGATTGAAAAAGGCCAAGTAACTCCCCCTACTTACCCCAGGTCTTAGCCTTATAGCTGTTAATGTGATCCATGCAGACTGACACGTCCATGCCCAGAATTTAACCATGATGCTGGCTAGGTGAGCTGAGGGCTAGGCAAGACTAGCATCAGCCAGAGCTTTTGAGCACGGGCCAACACCCAGAGGCCCTTTGTTCATCACAGGGTGTTGTGGTAGGGGAGGGGTTAAGAATAGGAAGTGGAAGTGAGGTTTGACCCCTAATTTCAGGATTAGGGAGGGGGGTAGCATCATTTTAGCATTACTAAAAAAAGTCTTCCTAACCTTCTCTAGGTTTGAGCTACTTGATGGCTACATATTTCACCCCTCTGTTTTCAAGCCTGCAAGCAGGGTAGGAATTCTCCATTGTGAACTGGGATTTCATGGTTCACCTTTATAACTCCTTGCAACCATTACTGCCACTGGCTTTGAATCTCTCAGTTTCCATCTCTTCAAATACCTGTATCTTTAAGTAGCCCCTTTAAGATGCTAATAATTTATTTATGAAGCATTATTCAAGCATAGATCCATCTGCTCCATGATGTTCACTCATTAATAATAATAACAATAGCTAACACAAATACCTACATGCATCTTATTAAATTCTCATAACAAACTTCCTTGTGAGGTAAGTATAGTATTACTATCTCCATATTTCAAACAAGGAAGCTGAGATACAAAGAGGCAAGATAATAAGTGCAAAGTCACTCAGTTGTAGAGAGTTGAAGAAATTGATGGAGCCATTTCACTAAGTCTACTTGAAAGCACCATTAAGCTGCTGAAAACTCAGCTGGGGCGATTGGGTGCTCTCTGGGCTCTCATCTCTGGAACTCTCTCATGACAGGTATTGTTCCTGCCAGCAAGATCATACAGATATGCTTGTTTACTGAGTGCCTCTTATGAGCCCAGACCCTTGTCACACATTGTGTCATTTCACCCTTACAATGCCCTGTCAAGAAGGTATGGCTAACATTATCCCCATTTGATAGATTAAGAACCTGAGAGTCAGACAGAATTACTAACTTAAGTTCACACAATTGTTCTCAAAGGGCTCATAGTCTAGACGGGGGATAAACACATTCTTTAAAATAAGTAGATACAGTACAGCATGGTCAGCTGATCATTAAGAGCTGTGAGAGCACCCAGGAGGAAACAATGGTCTCAGCGTGGCCATAGCAGGAGATGGCAGGAGGATATAGGAGAATAGTCTGGAAAGGTGTCCAGAGGTGGCATTTTTGCTGAGTTTCTAGGGAGAGGAAGCATATTCTAGGGGAGGAAGTGGGAGAACAGCATTCCAAGGAGTCCAGGGAACAACTGTCCAGTGAGCTAGTGGCGGGTAAAAGTTGGCATATTCTGGAAGGATGAGTCTGGCATAACAAGAGCACTGGATGCAATGAGGAGATGTAACTGTGGAGAATAAAGCCGGGGTAAGATCCTGGAGGACCATACAAGTGACTCCAGGGAGCTTGGATGGTATCCTGGAAAGGATGGGAAACTTTTCAAGTCCTGGAGGAATGTGAGAAGATTTCAATAGGCATCATCCAGAGTGGAAATGGGGATGCAAATGGAGAAGAAGGAAAAACAGAAGAAACATTTAAGACATCAAAATGGCTTGGGATGAGTGTGTAATGACTATGAGCAAGGACTTTACCAGTGACCCTCCAGTTTCCATATCTGGAGATTGGATGGATGGATGGTGGCATTCATTGAATTAAGAAGGAACAGCGTGAGGGAGAGTGATATTGGAATGGCATGTATCAGTGGAACTTGAGGAGCCATGACATTCCAAGGGGAAGCTGTCCGGGAGGTCAGCGGACCTGAGAAGCGGGAGAGATAGCTTGAGTTAATCTGCTCAGCAGATGATTATGGAGTGTTTACTAGGTGCCAACCCCTGTGCTTAATGCTGTTGATTTAGAGTGGGATGGTTCAAGATCCCATTCTGGTAGCTCATAATCTATAAGGAAAGTGGACCAGCAAGTGTCCTGCCATGTCATAGAAGCCAAGGCATGTCCTGAGTCTAAGACAGAAGCATAAAAGAAGTAATACCTAACTCTACTGGGCAGGGAATAGTTAAAAAAAAAAAAAAAAAGATAGAAGAAAAAAGAAGGCTTTAGGCTTTATGTGGGAAGGACCTGAGATCTGAGTCTTGAAGGAACAGAAGGAGTTCACAGCCAGGCAATGGAGGAAAGGGCATTCTAGGTAGAGGGCACAAGCACATAAAGGTGCATGGAGCCTGTATTCTCAGTATGCTTGGCAGTGGATATGGGAGGTAGGAACAGGAAGGGTTACGAGTTACAACACGGAGGAGATCAGCAGAGGACAGATGGCAGAGAGTCTCAAATGCTACGTTAAGTGGTTTGGAATATTCTCTGGAAAGTGGAATCCACTAGAGGAATTTAAGCAGGAAAGTGGCATGATTGAATTTGGGATTTGGGAATCAGAGAATAGCAGTCAAAATTATAGGAGTAGATCTGATCTTTCAGATAAATAAATAAATCAATCAAAGATTGAAGATTTATTCCGGAGATAGTCGAAGAACTTCATACCTTCTGGCCCAGGTTAGCCTCGTATCAAGTCATTATCATTATTAAAAACTAACTTTGATGAAGCACTTACTCAGTGCCAGACACTATTCTAAGTACTTTATATATATTTGCTCATTTACTCCTCATAATAACCCCATGAGATAAGTTAACTGGAAAACGATTGGGCCAGGACCTGGAGCTGGGATTTGAACCCAAGTCAGGGCTTCAGAGCTGATAAGACTTCTCCACTCAAATATGCAGGCCCCCTGAAATAATAATAGATACATTTGTGGAGTCTTAATAGGTATCAGGCGCCTTATTTGCACTATCTAATTTGGTCTTCATAACAACCTCATAACAGATGAGAAAATGGAGACACAGAGGGGCACATGCAAGTTATTTAACTCGCCCAAGTTGGAACAACTAATAAGTGGCCAAATTTAATCCAAGCATTCTGACTCGAAAGGCTGTGTATGTAATAACTTGTCAGCTCTGCTGACTCTGTAAGTTTTCCATAAATACTAGCTGAATTGATAGATGGGTGGTTGCAAGAACAATATTTCTAAGAATTGGCTTCTGCAGCCCCAAGATCCGAGCATCTCCAGGCCAAACACCCAGATGGTGATTTTCCACGAAGCTGAGGAGCAGAGTGTAGTGCGGCTGGCTCCTACTCCAACTAGCCTGCTTCTGTAGCCTGATCCTTGCAGGGCAGGTGGGCATCAAAGGCTGTGGGGACTGGGTGGGATCAGCCTACAGCCCCCTCATTGGCCTGGCCTCATCAAAGGCACCTGTGCCAGACTCTGCTCCATTCCAAGCCTGGGCAGATCAAAGGGCCCCGCACAGAAGTTGGGTTTCTGGGCAGCTCCAGTTCTGATCATCGATTGTCACTTTGGCAGTGACAGCAGAGTCCAACATGACAAGACTGCCACAGCGAAGGCTCCTGGGGCAGACATCAGAGCACAACTCCAAAGGCTGGGAAGATGTCTGAGACCCTCTGGGCCTGCACCCCTGGTGGGAAGAGAGGGAGGAACTAGAGAGGCCCCTAAGGAAAATGTTTGGAACGAGATCACTAGAGTAAAGTTGATACAGGCAAGAAACCTGACCTTGGCATTTACATTCTTGCCATGGAACCATGAGATCTGATTACTTCATGTGTCTGGGAAGAACTGTTGACATGCCCACATGTTTTTATTCTCATGCACACACATGCACAAACCTCAATATATACACACACCTGAATCACTTGCCCAGACATACATACATTATAAACGTATCCCTACACATGAAGATTCTCACACAAACACAAGCAAAAATGTTCATATACACATTCTCCTGATACTCATCATACTTGCCTACATACACGTGTATGCATATATACACACAGCACTATACATACTTACAGATGCAAATATGTAGCCACACACATATACATGCCTGCTCATTCATGGGGCATATATTTTATAATATATTCTGCCAGTTGCCAGGGTCTAACTCTAACATTTTTCTCTCAAAACGATGAGAATCATCCAAATAAAAAAGACTTTAAGTGCAGGAATAGCCTATCACATAGATCCGGCTGCTAGCCATTCTCCAACTCCTCTGCAGAAAAATCTAGAGGAAATGTCCCAAATTGTACCAAACAGGATTTATGTTAGCTCTTGGAAGGGATTTCCTGCCAATAAGAGCTAATAAAAATATCAGCATGTTAGAATTCTGTTTATTGAGGAATATTTGTTTGCCAGAAATTTGAACAATTGGAATATCAATTTTGCCTCAGTTGTATGCTCTGAATTAATAGATTTTTAAAAATAGTTATATGTTTTGAATCAGTACATTTTTAAAAATATATAATGGCCTAGCTGTAAATCAGAGGGATTTATTATAATTTGGGGAGCTGAAAATGCTTTAGTTTAAAAGGCAATTAACATCAGAGTTCAGTTTCATTGAAGATTTAACAAATGAGCATAATTAGGGTATTTGAGTTAGGATAGTGTTTAAGCACCTTCTTGCTCATAATAAAATCACATAACTAAGAAAAGTAGCATGGGGTGCTTTGAAACCAGCCTAGGTATCATCTCCTCCAGGAAGTCCTCCCTGACTCTTCCCTGCCTAGACTGGAGTGGGCATTTGCAGTTGACAGTGTGTGTGTGGTGTGGCACCCAGGCACCTTTCAGGACATAGGCTCTCACCCCCTGGGCTGCTGATAGGATTGGGTACTAAGAAGTCACAGGAGAATCTCTCTCCAGCACTCGCTCTCAGCAAAAAGAAGCCACCTCACCCATGGTTATGCCCCATCCCTGGGGCAGTGTGCCGTTAATAGTGACTGGTTGATGTGGGGCTACAAACTTCTGGCCCTTTTGCTTAAATGAGACAATAAGAAAGGGTTGTCCCAGTTCCCAAGCTTCCTGTAGGATCAGCTGCAGCCTCTGTTGTGACTGCATCACAGCACAGCTTCTTCCCCTCTGGACTGCATTCGCTCCTTCAAAGGTGTTGTTTCTGAGAATGTACCCCAATAAACCTCCTGCACCCAAAGCTTAAAAGACTTAGAAACTGTCTCCCACCTAACTTGACCAACAGCAGCGTCTTTCCTCAGTGTGCCCATGTTTTTGTGTATTCCTCTCCTTTTCTCACAGCCAATACCCAAACGTCAGTAAATGTGTCACAGAAATATCCCTAATCTCATCTCTCATTGCCTCCTTGGCTACCGCTCTGGTACCAGGCACCATGACCTCTCCCCTGGCCCATTTGCAACAATCTCCAAACTGGCTGCTCTACTTCTGCTCCTGACCTTCACAGTCTATTCACAGCACAGTTACAGGGTAACCCTGTCAAAACATCATTTAGTCATGTCAATTCTTCGCTCAAAATCTTTTTGTGGCTTCCTATCTTTTTTGAAAAATATCCAAAGTCCTTACCATGCCTGCTGGACCTCCACTCTCCATGACCTGGCCCTCTTCTCCTTCTATGCCTTCATCTGCTCCTTTGTCCTCCTTCATTCGTTCCCCTCCAGGCCCACTGCCTTTCCTGCTGTTCCTTCAACACACAAGGCCCGCTCCTGCCTCAGGATCTTTGCACTTGATTCTCTCCCAAACGCCACCTTATCTGAGAGGCCTTCTCTGGCTTATCTAAAATGCCACAGTTCCACACCTGCCACACTCTGTCCCCTTTCCTACCTGACATTTCTTCATAGGACTTACCACCACCTAACATATTACATAATCATTTATTATCTGTGTCTCCCAAAAAGGAGAGCATGGACTTTGACCTACTTGTTGCTATGTTCCCAGTACCAGACATCGAGTAAGATCTCAATAAATATTTGTTGAATAAATTAATTGGTTTATAATGTTCTTTTGTGTGTCTGTATCCTTCACTGGACTGTGAGCAGCTGAGCTCAGTACTGGATCTTGTTTCTTTCATCATAGTAAGTACCAAGCCCAGAGCCTGGAACATGGTAGGCTAGGCAAGCAATAATATTTGAGATAAATGAATGAACAAATGGATGAGACTAATGACATGGCCTGCAGCAAGCAACATTGGTCCTCTTTGACCTCACTGTTCGATGTTAAATAAAAATGATACTACCATACACCCTATCTACCTCAAGAGGTTTTTGTTAAAAGTTAATAATGTACTCTACCAACCTCAAAGGCACTTCTAAATAGCCAAGGGTGCCATATCCATGCAAAAGTTCCTAATTAGTCTTTGTGTAATGGCATCCATGGCAAATTGGTTCCAGGCCCCCTTGCAGACACTGAAATTTGTTCATACTCAAGTTCCTTATATAAAATGGTATAGTATTTGCATATAACTCCCACACATTCTCTCATATACTTTAAATCACCTCTAGATTACTTATAATACCTAATACAATGCAAATGCTATGTAAATAGTTGTATTGTCTTTTTTATGTGTATTATTATTTATTGTTATATTATTATTTTTTCAAATTTTTCGATCCAGGGTTGGTTGTGGAACCTATAGCTGTGGAAAACCAACTTACTGGGCCTGAAGGAAGATAAATCAGTAATTCAAACAGGACTTCCAGATCCCATGAGGGCTCCATGATGGAAGATTTAGCCAACATCTCCAGGATATATTAAACTATAGACATTAGGCCTTTAAGATACTATCTTTATAAAGCAGTGGCTTTGTATGCTTGCTGCCTAATAATTTCAGATCTTCTCTTCAATCAGCCTGTGAATGTTTTCACTATAAAAGAGAATATACCAATGACAATAAAAACAAGTAATAAAATGAGAAGAAAAAGCCCTCTAATAAATTCCAGAACCAAAACAGATTTCAGAAACTAGCTTTTATTAGTCAAGCCCTATAGACAAGTAACTGACGTAGAAATCCGGGCTTGGAACAATTCAACAGTGCTCTGAAATAGGGATAGTGGTGGTGGTACAAATCATGCCATGTACAAAGCAGAGTACCTTGAGCTCTCTGCCCATTTAGGCCAGTGCTCCAAAGATCTCCTACTTTGTGGCATGCTGGTTTGTTCCTAAGAAGACTGCTTTATGGGATTTCATACATACATGCACATACTCAACACAACCAAATAAAGTTTTATAAGCAAGAAAGAAGCCCCTCCTCCCAATTTCTGCCTTTCACTTTACTAGCCCTGGTTGATGGAATTTGTAGTTAGTTACTGAATCCAGTTCTGTGTGTCACTGTTGCAGCCTGGGATCATCATCAAAGGTATGAAGGCTGACATGATCCTCATCTCACTGTCAATGATTTAAGATAAACATGGCTCCCGTGAATGGATTTCAGTTGTTACTCTGCATCTCAGTCTTCACCCCATCTTGGGGACTGTGATGTGCCCGATATTCACCACCTTGGCCTCTGTGACAAGCCCCCCGGGCACTTGTTCTTCTGAGATTCCAGTGGAGGTCCAAATGTGGGGATCTAGATTCCCCTAAGTAGAACAAACACTTTACTATGTCCACCATTTTAACATTTGGGTCTTTTCCATAACAGTTTCCTTGCTATACTTAGAGCTGTCTTTTCCTCTTCCAGGCTGTCACGAGTTCCAACTGAGCAGCAGTCCTACTACAGGATTGATCATGCAAGGACTTGGATGTGAGCTGATCTGTTTCACTTCCTTACTCCATTGTTGGGGTCCTCTAGCATCCTCGCCTTGAAATGGACTCTGGGTTGAGTCATCTTGATATACATGAAATTCCTCAGCAGGTTTTAGTGTCTAGTAATTTCAGAAAAAGTCAGCGGCCTAAGTAAATAACAAAAGGAGGCCAGATATTGGGTAAGTCCACAATAATTTGGTACCCTTGATTCGGTTCTACACGATATGGCCCAGCCACAGCCTACCCTGTTAGATGGTGGCTGATTCTAGGCAAGGTGATAAAATTCATGTGAAGCTAAACAACACCTGAAAGAGATACAGAAAACATCTCTCTTCTTTATCCTCCAGACTTTACCAATCGCCAAAACATTTGGATTCTGATCCTCAAAGCTCTCTCTAATCTACTCCCTCATTGCCTCCCCTACTGCCACTGCCATGATCCAGACCTTCAGATATCCTGTATGTTTAACAGAATAGTAATTTGAAACATTAACTCCAGTGCTTTTGTTCCCATTATTATTTCTACACATCCATGGTCTTTCCTCCATTAAAACTAGAACATAAAGCCTGAGCATCCATTGCCTCAGAGAAAGGTAGCTATAACAGAAATACAAAGAGCAAATTAATTACGGATGCAGCAGCCAAAATCCTAGCCTGAACAATAGACTAGAAAGAATACTTACAGAAAGCATAATGTTTAAAGAGCTGGTAGAATTGGCAGATAGTCAGAAGATTAATCAAGTGAATACCTGTTTGGACCCCTGAGAGGGGTCTCTGTGTCCTGCATGCCTAGTCTGAGCCCAAGGGTGGGAAGTAGAAAATAGTTCTCCCTTTTATTTCAAGGATCTGAGGACACAGAGAGCCTGTGCTCCCCTGCCCATCTTCTGCCTGGAAAGATGGCAACCTCCAGAATTCTCCTGTTAGCTATCAGGGAACAGAACAGTAAGGTTAGGTGTAGTTGCTTCAGACATCTAGGTTTAGGATCTAATTCAGACCCATTGTATTCCCCAAAAAGCATAGCTGGAGAGTCCTCAAAAAAGTAGTGTCTAGATCTCCCTGTCTAGAAAATGAAAAGGTCACATGATGATCTTAGTGAAAAAGTGACCAGGAAGGCCCTGGATGTCAAAGTGTGAATAGATGATAGCCCTTGCCAACCCTCAACTGTAACTCTCATTCATCCTCATTCCATGACTTGATGCTATACAATCCCTTCCTCATGTGGAACTTAGATGCTACTACAAGGAGAAGGAAGAGAGGCTTGTCACAGAGGCCAAGGTGGTGAAACATGGAGAAATCCCTGAACTAAGATTAAATATCTGTCAACACTGGACTTGGGTTCAAGTTTATATAAAATTCGCTTCAGTTTTGCGCACCTGATCTTGTGGGTTAGGAAACTATACCAGCTATCTGAAACTATTGCAATACAGTCCTAACTGGTTCCTCAGACACTACTTCTAGCTCCTGCAGTCTACCCCCAGCAACCAGAGGGAACTTTCGAAAACATGGATATAACCACACCTTTACGGGTGAGAAGCCAGGTTTTCAAGTAGGCAGATCTGTGTTCACATTCCGGCTCTGCTGTATGTCAATTGTACGACCTCAGGCAAGTTATCAAACCTCTGTGAGCCTCATTTCTCTCATTCCATTATGAAATGGAAGAATCCCAAGGCTGCTTCATTTAATGCCATTGGGATTCCATGAGATGATGGAGGTCCTGGCACAGATTAGAAATTCAGTTAATATTGGCTGGTCCTTACTGTACTATGTTGTTAATCACCTCCTTAGCTTTGTGTATGTGCTCCTCCTCTCCCTCCTCCCAAAGGAAAACCAGAAACCATCTCCTCTATCAATTTATTCCCTGACACATATGCTGGGCTGCCTTCCTCTGTGCCCCACAGGGTAGGTTTAGGGATTTCTCAGTGGTATACCTTCAGTATTCCAAGCCCAGCTTAATCACAGCATTCATCACATATCATCTGGTGACTTCTCCATATTCTTCAAAGGCCAGAAATAATGCTTGATCTCTGGGCCCCCTTTTACCCTTGAGCACCCCTTACCCCAGAGAGTGCCCAAGAGATAGGAGAAAGCTCTTCTTAAAGGCAATGGGTAAGGGAGGGGTCAGGGGTCAGATTGAGGAAAAAGTGAGCTTGCAGTCTTGCCCGTGGTTCCTATGAGAGTCTTCCAGCCTGAGCCATGGGCCTAAGGCAGACTGGATCCCAGCAGGCTGGGACACAGGGTTTCCAGGTCAACTTTTATCTTCCCACATGGTATTTGTCCCTTTGATCCTTGAGCAGATCAAACAAAGCTCACTAATCAATGGCTTCCCTCCCTGCCTTTCAGAGCAGATCCTCAAACATAGCCTGCATCTCTCCCTGCTTCCCTCCCACTCTTCAGTTTTCCAGCCAGAGGCATTTGCTCTAAGGCCCAGGCTGTGGCCCACCTATCACCGCTACCCAAGTAGTACAGGTTTGATTATCTGTGTAATTTGTTTAATTCAAATTGCACAAGAGAAATTTCAGGACTCACTCACTGATACATCATGGTTACTTACCTCTTGTCTAGGCCCTTGGGCAAAGATGTACTAATGCATCTACTATGATTGCCTGGTTATCTTGGTCTTGGAAGCACCTAGTAATGAAAGAACCCAGAGAAAGATAAACAGGACCAAGGGAGCCAAGATGAATCTTTCTGAGCCTATTTCTTCCTTTATGTAACTGGAATATTGTTTCTTTCCCCACCTACCTCACGAGGCTGAAGTGAGGATTAAGCAAGTTATGGCTGTCAAAGTCCACTGGGAAGGATGGAGTTCTAGATACATATTGAGTTCCTCTAGTCCTTACATATTGCAAAAGACTTGGGTAAAGCTTCTGGAAGAGGTTAGGCTGACCAATCTTCCTGGCTTACCCAGGACCGAGGGATTCCTTGGGATGCCGGAATTTCTGTACTAAAACAAAGAAAATCCAAGGCAAACCTGGTTGAGGTTGAGTTGGTCACCCTACACAGAGGTAGCACTTAACGAGTGTCTGTCCCGGGCTATAATGGTGTCCCTCCAAAACTCATATGTTGAAGACTCAGTACTTTAGAATGTGACTGTATTCAAAGATGGGGCTTTGAAAGAGGTGATTAAGTTAAAAAGAGGCCCTCAGGGTGGGCTCTATTCCAATCTGACTGGTGTCCTTACAGGAAGAGGAAATTTGAAGAGGAAAAGAGGGACCGGGAATGGGGACACACCGAGAAAAGACCATGTGAAGACATGGCGAGAAGACAGCCAGCTGCAAGCCAAGGAGCGAGGCCTCAGAAGAAACCAACCCTGTCAACACCTTGACCTTGGACTTCCAGTCTCCAAAATTATGCGAAAATAAATTCCTGTTGTTTAAGCCACCCAGTCTGTAGTTTGTTATGGCAGCCTTGAGCAAACTAATACAATATCCTTGAAGAAAGAAGAATTATAAAACCTGACAGTTATGGGCCAGTAAATTTACATATTAATAACTCATTTAGTCTTCTCTTCACAGAAACTCTCTATGGGAGATATTATCATTTATCACTGTTTTACAGAGGGGAAAACTGAGGCACAAGAGGTCAAGTAACCTGCTTTAAAGTCATAACTACCAAGTGAGTGACAGAGGCAGTTTCTTCACTCTCAGTCCTCTAGAAAGCAAAGTCCAAGGTTAAAGTGTTGACATTTAGGAGAAGCAAAACCAGGGCCTTGAGGGTAAGGCCCAGGGTGAGAATGAGTTGAAAAGGGAAATGAGGCAAGAAAAGACGCAATGTGATGCACAGCAGCTGGCCACCACCTCCCCATGATCCTTTCTGAGATACAGCAGCTTGCTGGGTAGGTAAGTTGCAGAACTTGGAATTCCTCTAGATCATTTGCAAGGAGATACCACCTCTAAGGGTAATGGAGAAGGGAAGGGGAGAGAAGGGAAGGAGTTGCTGAACTAAGTTTCCTTACAGCTGCCTCCATACATATTATAAGTTTGGCCTAAAGGTTTCTCCATACACAGTGAACCATAAACTAACTTAATGTGTAAACAGACTGTAACCTACTCTTGTAACAAGTACCAGAGTCTCAGCCAACCGCAGGCAGCTGACTGTTCAAAGCAGGTTCAAATAAGGCAAAGGCCCAGCTGTAACCAATCCAGCTGTTTCTGTACCTCACTTCTGGTTTTGCTAGGTCACTTTCCTTTTTCTGTCCATAAATATTCGACCATGTGGAGTAGCTCTGAACCTATTCTGGTTCTGGGGGCTGGCCGATTCGCAAATCGTTCTTTGCCCAATTAAACTGTGTAAAGTTTAATTTGTCTAAAGTTTTTTCTTTTAACTGGGTATTTATGCATTTGGCTCCTTCTTTTTCCCTTTCCCTTTTCTCACTGGTCCGAGGGATCCCCCCCATGGGAAGCTAACTCCCCTGCACTTCCATCATCCAAGGCCCATCCCTAACGTTTATGGCACCTAGAGCAAGGATACCAAGGCAGGCTGCTGCAGACTAAGCTGTGTTCCCCAGAAGTCATATGTTTATTCCTTAATCCCTAATGTGATGGTAATTGGAAGCAGGGCTTTTGGGAGGTAATTAGGTTATGAGGATGCATCCCTCATGTTGGGATTAGCATCCTTGTAAAAAGAGACTCCCCTCTTGCCCCCTGCCATGTGAGGACACTGCAAAAGTGTGGCCACAGCAAGGAGAGCTCTCGCCAAAAACCAAATTAGCCAGCACCTTGATCTTAAACTTCATAGCCTCCAGAACCATGAGGAATAAATTTGTATTGTTTATAAATTACTCCATCTATGATATTTTGTTGTGGCAGCCAAAACTTACTAAAACGCAGCCCAAGCTAACTAGAGACTCAAGCACCATACATCTAAATATTTAAATGTTACATGTCAAGAAAGAAAACTTGATGAATAGAATGTTTTCACTCTTTCATATTATCAAATGTATCTTTGTAATGACCTGAAAGGCCATATTACCTGGTGGTAACCTGGAGATGGGCACCCTGGGGTGTCCATGAGGGGCAATTCTCAAGACTGAACTTAGCCATCCCTCCTGCCTGCTGGATTGTGTCTTCACTCCTCAGAGCAGGGCCTTGTCTTTTTCTTAGGAGGATAGTCATAAAAGTAACAAATAAATGCTCCATGTTTATCCCATTAAAGAAAGAAAGGTGAACACACACCAAAGAAAGCATTTTCATATAAGACATACTCAGAAATACTATCAGCTTAAGCTGAAGAATAAGAAAACTGAGGCTCAGAGAAAGGAACGATAAGGTGGAGGTGACAGAGCTCAGGGTTTGACTCCAGAATCCAAATGTATTTTAATTATGGCACATTGAGGCTATCCATAGTGGCACTAAATTATGTCCGTTCATTTGGACAGGCATTTATTAAGAGTGTTTCTGTGCCAGGCATCGATTAGCTGCCAGGATACACACGTGGACAAGATCCATCTCTGCTGGAGTTGCTCACAGGCCACAGGGGAGATGGGCAGGTGAAAGTAGCAGTTGAGCAGTGCCAGCAATAAAGGCTGCAGGGCATGTAGTGAGGACTCAGAGGATGGTCACTGGGAGATGATGACACTTGACCTTCAAGGCTGAGTGGGAAGCAACAAAGATCAGAAGAAAGAAGGCCCTAACAAGCAGGAGAAACAGAGCGTGAGCAGGTCAGGAGATGTGAGAGGCAGCATGATCCCGGAGCTGCTTGAATTCCCCTGAACTTGGAGCATGGGTGAAGGCTTAAGGGTGTCATTATCGTGCCTATGAAAGCCTCTTAGATATGAGGGGAGCCCTGTCGGATTTTGAGCCAGGAAATGACCAGATTAGAGCTGTGCTATAAATCTGTATCATGCACCTTTCACTTTGTACTAAAATGACCTCTTCCCTTGTCTCTGTTCCCAGACCCTGTCTTGGAGCTCCTTGGGGAAATGTTGTATTCATGTTATTGCCCCAGTGCCTTGCATACTGCCTGGTATTCGTTTGCTAAAAGAGTGAATGAATAAATGAATGAATGAATGAACAAACTCTGCTACCTGGTTGTATTCTGCTATTTTGGCTTCCTTCTTTTTTCCTGCACTGTTCCTGATTTTAGTTGAGGATTAAACATGGGCTCTGCACACAGGCCCTAAGGCTGTGAGTCTGTGTGTGTATGTTTTACATCAGCCAAACCAAATAAACAAACACATGGCAGAACCCCAGGCGTGTGGCTCCCTCACTTGGCACAGCCAGCTGGCACGTGGCTGCCCCTCCCCAGCTTCCCAGCACCTCCCCCTGGAGTCAGGATGATGCCTAGAGGCTTGGCTGTGGATTTGAGAACCCCTCCCTACTTCCTCTGCAGCAGCAGCAGGACTTCAGGCACATGCTGATACCCTCCATTTTAATTAGCGAGAATTTGAAATCACTTCTGTCTTCAAACTCTTCTGAGAATTGGTCGGTAGCCCCTACGATAATGAGGGCCCTTCTAACAGGGCAATGACCACGAGTACCAGAGAGAAGACAGGAAGATGACCCTACCCTCACCCTCCAACTGTGTTTCCTACTCCACTATACTCATTCCAACTGGACTAACTGTCCATTCTTACTGACTGATCCAAATAACCCCTAGAGTTTCCTTCTGGGGGTGCACTCTGGGAAACTCTAGGGAGTTACCTAGATCTCTAGGGATTACCTGAATCAGTCAGTGCTCAGCTCTTTAAGCGTCCCAAATCAAAGTCATTGCTCTCAGTACTCATCTACCTCACCTGCTGAGGTCTTCCTGAAATTCCCCAAATCAATCAGTGACAGCTCCATTTCAGAGGGCACCAATCACAAAGGGAGCCTAATTCTAGACTCCTTCTTTTTCCTCACCCCAGTGATATTCACATGGCATTGACTAGTTCACTACCAAACTGCTTTACCAATCTGCATCTACCCTCCCATCCTATCTGCTACTGTCCTATTTCATCTCATCTATCTAGACTTTTGTGAAACTGCCTCCTACTGGTCTGCTTGACTCCAGTATCTTCTTTCTCTAATGTCTTATTCCTTCCAGCCACCATATTGATCTTTCTATACTATTGATTTCATCCGTCCACTCTCTTGCCAAAAAACAGAGAAAAAAACCATAAGTGGTTACTATAGCAGACATTGTGTATTGTTCTTCAATCACCATTCTTCAATGGTAATAAAACTCCCACATTTTCGGTGGCTATTAACAACAAAAACTGTATCTTCCAACCTCTTCTGAGCAAGGTGTGACCATGTGACTTCATCCTGTTACAATCAATGGGATTTACATAGAAATGGAATGTGCAACTTTAAACAGTGTCCTTAAAGAGTGATAATGTGCTCTTTACCTTCTTTCTTCCTTTCTGCAGGATGGAATACAGACGTGATGGCTGGAGCTGGAGTAATCATCTTGGACCATAAAAGACCTTAGCAGTGGAGGTCATGCACAGCAAGATAGAAACAAACCATGGAACACCATGCAAACCCTGGCTGTTTCTTTCAGACTTTCGATGAGAAAGAAAGAAACTTTGATTCTTATTAAGCCACTGCTATTTCAGGATTTCCTAACACTCCAGCTGATCCTAATTTTAATTAATTATCACCTACAGCAGGGGCTAGAACACAAATGCCACCAGGAGCCAAATAGGCAACATAATTTAGTGATGCCTACAGAGAGTCAGAGTCTAGGAATGTGTTTATTTATTCATTCATTTTCACTTAGTCATTCATTTTTTCATTTAACAAGTATTTACAAAGCTCCATTATGTACCAGGCACTCTTAGGCATTGAGAAGGAAAGGATAAATGGACTCAGTCCTTTCTTAGAGAAGATCTGGGTCTGGCTGGGGAAGACAGTATTTTAAATAGATAAATATAGTAAAGCGCTATGAGACTGTAGTAGCTGACCTTACAAATAGCAATAGAAGCAAAAAAGAGAGTGAAGTCCATTCTAAAATCTGAAAACCAAAACTTCATGAAAGAGGTAACCTCCTTCTCAGAAAATAGGTAAAGAAGGAAATTCCGGATAAGCAAAGGTTAGAAGGATTTGATTCCCTGCTATTGCAATTCCTTTCCCTTTCAGATAATTGCAAAAAATTATTTAGAATAATAATTTTTAATTATATGCTATATAATTTATATATTCTATATAGTCTATATAATTATAGAATTTAATTATATTCTATATAAATAATAACCCCAATTGGGCTTCTCCTCCATTCTCCCTCCTGCCCAATACTTCCTGCCCTCCAGAAGACAATAGGGCAATGGCATTATTGCAGCCTAAGGAGCACTAGGACTTGGTTGCGGTTAGTTCTACAGCCTTTATTCTCACTGAGTTCTTTACTGGATCTGATAATACTGGGAAATCATAGCTCCTTCTTGACAGCACCACACCTAGCAGACCCGATGTTTGGGGACTGCGGATATGTCTAAGAGTCTGACACATGGTAGGTGCTTAGTTGAATTTTGATGAAAAGAAGACTTCCTGAGGGTTTCTGTCTCTCTGCTCCAAAACCCCAAGTAAAAAGTCCTAGAATTTTGAGTGGTATTCAAAATATTTAACAATCCAGTATTGCACAGGACTGACTAATCAGGTCAGAAATGGAGTAAACAACCCATTTGGTATGTGGACCCACTATATATCAGTCCTGCCTGGAGGAGGGTCTTGGAAATGACAACATAAAAGTGACTTACTTACCTGTGTTTTTAAATTACCATTAAAAGGGAAAGGTTCAAAGCAGGAATTACAAAAGCACAAGGCACAGGTGGTGCCCTCTCACTATCTTTCACTTTGCACTCTTTGCTACTTAATCTTGGAATGCATCCCTACTCAAATTTTACTGGAGTCTAAGGGTGTCAGAGTTCCCAGGGGCCAGGCATGGGGTGAATTTGAGCCTGCTGCAGATCAAGCCACCATGGGCCTCCCTGGATTCCCAACAGGGCTCAGAGCCCAACTCCTGGCACAGTGGCTCTTTACATTCTTTAAAAGGAGCAGCAAATCCCTGCTGCAGACTCAGCATGAGTCTTCTGTCCCCATTCTCTTTCCATCTTTTACAATGTCTTACGCTCCTAACTGTCCTAAACATGTGTTCCGCTAGGAACACATACCTGGTGTATTTTCTTCTCTGAAGCACTTTCCTCACGGGAAAACTCTCTTCAAAGAATGTCTTAAGAGAATAGAAAACAACAAGGCTGAGCGGCATTTGTCAGCCGATAAGGGCCTTCGAAATAACTCCTCCAGCTGTTCATTTCTAAAAGTGGAAAGCTGAGACCCAGAAAACTGGAGTGGTTTGCCTAAAAACACACAGAACACTTTCACAAAATTCTTCAGCAGTTTGAAGTGTGTGTACTTATCACCAATCCTTTTCTCTGCCTATACCCTGTAAACATATTTTGAACAGATGCAACAGTTATCCACCACAGTTAACCCCAGGCAAACACGTAGTCGTCCTGGTATGGGGACTATTTAGGGGTCAGAGCCTTCTGGGAGCCTCTTTGGACTAAGTGTGTCAGGAGGCCTGAGTGGCTCTAGCAAGCCATGTGGAAGGGGAAGCTGGAGAGTTGTCCTAGAAGCTGCAGAGAGCCCAGGTGATAGGAGGGGGCTGGGCTTTTCCTCCAGGGTTTGAAGCTTTGAACCTCTTGGGCCCAGTAGGTGGTCAGCAGGGTTGGGAGCATTAGCATTTGTTTTTTCACTTTGATCCTTTGTCTTTCAAGTGTTGTGGAAGATCTGGCTGGCAGGAGCCTGACTCCTCCAAGAAGAAGGAGGGGGACACCTTGATTGATCTGAAGAAGAAAATGAGCATGAAAATGTGTCTTCAATAATAGGAAGCCCAGTCTCCTCTTAAAGCCCATTAATTGACTCATTCTTGACCCCATGCAAGTAATTTCCTTACTTTTCCTGCCTCTCAATTTTCTTCATCTACAAAGTGGGAAGGTTGGACCAGTCCAGTGATTTTTCAAACTTTAACATAAAGAACCTCATCTTTTTTCTTTATTCATATGCAGAAGCCCAATACTCAAAGCAAAGCACAGCTGCTCTGACTGAAGCTGGAGACAGAGATCTCAGCCTATTTGGCCCCCATCCTGAGGGCAGCTGACCCCCAAGACCCCAAAGAAGCCCTGGCAACACAGTTTAAAACCTGTGGACTAGATGATATTTAAGGGCCCCTTTCTTCACCTTTGTAATTCTAGATTTATCACACAGAAAATTGATCCATGTGTAGCTGTTTATTCCATGTATCTGTAGGAAGAGAGAAAATACGGAGCCTCCTACTCCACCATCTGGCTGATATTGTCTCCCTTTATAATTCTAAAATTGCCAGGCAAGGTGACTCATGCCAGAAACCCCAGTGCTTCAGGAGACCAAGGACGGAGGACCACTGAAGGCCAGGGGTTTGAGACCAGCCTGGGCAACATAGTGAGACTTTGTCTCTAAAATAATTAAAATAAACTCTAAAGCTAAGCCCTAGGAATCAGGGAAGGCAGGGACTCTGGTCCAGTTATATAAAGGAACTGATTAAAAGTTAGAAATGGAAAATGATTTACCCAAGATGTAGGGCAGACTCTGTTTATCTTACTTTTAAATCTTGTCTCCTGGCTGGGCACAGTGGCTCATGCCTGTAATCCCAGCACTTTGGGAGGCGGAGGCTGGTGAATCACCTGAGGTCAGGAGTTCAAGACCGGCCTGGCCAACATGATGAAACCCTGTCTCTACTAAAAATACAAAAACAATTATCCGGGCATGGTGGCACATGCCTGTAATCCCAGCTACTCAGGAGGCTGAGGCAGGAGCATTGCTTGAACCCGGGAGGCAGAGGTTGCAGTGAGCCGAGATCACGCCACTACACTCTAGCCTGGGCAACAGAGTGAGACTCCATCTCAAAAAAAAAAAAAAAAAACAAAAAACACACACACACACACAAAAAACTTGTCTCCTGTTTTGCCTTCATGTAGAGATCATACACTCTAGCCAAATAGAGATACTTCAAGCTCCCCCAAATGCGTCATTTTCTATTATTCCTCCATGCCCGTGTAAATGCTCTTCCCTCTACCTGCCTTTTAATAATTTATATTATCATCAGACTGTTGAAAATGGACATTTATTTTTAAACTGGACTCAAGGGTGTCAGGCCTCTGAGCCCAAGCTAAGCCATCATATCCCCTGTGACCTGCAGGTATACATCCAGATGGCCTGAAGTAACTGAAGAATCACAAAAGAAGTGAAAATGGCCTGTTTCTGCCTACACTGATGACATTACCTTGTGAAATTCCTTCTCCTGGCTCATCCTGGCTCAAAAGCTCCCCCACTGAGTGCCTTGTGCCCCCCCCCACCTGCCAGTGCCCGCCAGAGAACAACCCCTTTGACTGTAATTTTCCACTACATACCCAAATCCTATAAAACTGCCACACCCCTATCTCCCTTCACTGACTCTCTTTTCGGACTCAGCCCGCCTGCACCCAGGTGAAATAAACAGCTTTGTTGCTCACACAAAGCCTGTTTGGTGGTCTCTTTACATGGACACGAGTGAAAAAGGGCACCTCTCCTCTGAAGACTGTACACAATTCTACACCCTTTTATTTCTGCCTGCATAATGCCGTAGAGATGCTTGCATCATAATCCATCACCCAGAGGGCCATAGTCCATTTTGGCTGCAACAATAAAGTACCTTAAGCTGGGTAATTTATAAACAACAGAATTTTTTGCTCACATTTCTGGATGCTGGGAAGTCCAAGATCAAGGTGCCAGCCAATTCGGAGTCTGGTAAAGGCCTGTTCCTCATACATGGTGCCTGCTATGTGCCTCACATGGTGGAAGGGCCAAACAAGCAACCCTGGGCCTCTTTTATAAGGGCACTAATCCCATGATGTGGCTCAGATATCAAATCTCAGATTGAAATACAGTCTCCAATGTTGGAGGTGGAAGTCTGGTGGGAGGTATTTGGGTCATGGAGGCAAATCCCTCATGAAATGCCCTGCCTATAGTAATGAGTTCTCACTTTCATAGTTCACATGAGAGCAGGTTGGACACACTTGCTCCCCCTTCAGCTTCCACCATGACTAAAAGCTTCCTGAAGTCTCTGTCAGGCCTCTGAGCCCAAGCTAAGCCATCAGATCCCCAGTGACCTGCACGTATACATCTAGATGGCCTGAAGCAACTGAAGATTCACAGAAGTGAAAATAGCCTTAACTGATGACATTCCACCATTATGATTTGTTTCTGCCCCACCCTAACTGATCAATGTACTTTGTAATCTCCCCTACCCTTAAGAAGTTTCTTTATCATCTCCCCCACCCTTGAGAATGTACTTTGTGAGATCCACCCCCTGCCCCCAAAACATGGCTCTTAACTCCACCCCTATCCCAAAACCTATAAGAACTAATGATAATCCACCACCCTTTGCTGACTCTTTTCGGACTCAGCCCGCCTACACACAGGTGAAATAAACAGCCACGTTGCTCACACAAAGCCTGTTTGGTGGTCTCTTCACGCGGACACGTGAGACAGTCTCACCAGTAGCAGATGCTGGTGCTGTGCTTGTACAGCGTGTAGAACTGCAAGCCAAATAAGCCCCCTTTCTTTAGAAATTACTCAGTCTAATAGCCAATTTCTACTATATATATTATAGGAATTGGGTTAGGGAGATAGATATGAAAAGTCTTCCCTTTCCTCCCCATTCAAGGTGAACTTGACAGAACTAGATCTAAGAAGGAAATTTTTTTTTAAAATTGAGGGGTGTTTTTTGCACAATCTTTGGTAATTCCTGATGGCTTGGGAGCGAGGCATACTCTTTTTTTCTTTTTTTTTCTTTGAGATGGAGTCTCACTCTGTTGCCCAGGCTGGAGTGCAGTGGCACAACCTTGGCTCACTGCAACCTCACCTCCCGGGTTCAAGCAATTCTCCTGCCTCAGCCTCCCGAGTAGCTGGAACTACAGGTGTGTGCCACCACGCCCAGCTAATTGTTTGTATTTTTAGTAGAGATGGTGTTTCATCGTGTTAGCCAGGATGGTCTCCATCTCCTGATCTTGTGATCCGCCCGCCTTGGCCTCCCAAAGTGCTGGGATTACAGGCGTGAGCCACCGCACCCGGCCCCAGTCATACTCTTTCTGGTAATGAGTTGAAAGCTTGTACCATTCACCGGTCACAGCCTCATGTAATTCCCATGGCAGCCTTCAAAGTCACATCCCCACAATTTAGCACTACTCAGAGCACAAGAGGCCTTTGCTCAATGGCCTCTTGACATCTGCCTGCTTCCTGCAGACCAAGATCTTGGCCCAGATATGAAGCGCAGGTACAGGGATGGAGAAAAGATTATATTCAGATATTAAAGGAGAGAACTGAAGAGTAGTTACTTACCCTAAGTCTCCTTGGGATGATGGTGCTTCCACCACTGAGATCTCTAACAGAGAGGAACAGAAAGAGGCATTGTCTGTGGAAACTTGGTCAAGAGGTTGGTAAATTTCCTTAAACTTCTTTCCACCCTATAATAGGCTAGAGTTCAGGTCTTTAAAGAATGTTGAGTTTGCACTATTTGCCAAGCACCATGCTAGGCTCTGGGGCATCAAAAGTGAACAATCACATTCCTGCTCTCAAGGGTCTGCAGGCCCAGATATACTGTACAGGATCCCTGAGACCTAAGAGCTTCCTCACCAGAATTATCAATGGAATTCTGAACCAAAAGTGGCAGAGAGGGAATCAGTCCTTCTGGCTCCTTCATTCTTTTGTCCTCATTCTTTGTTGTTCACTGATCTGGTCATGTTTTTATTTGAGAACTGAAACTATTTGCAGTGCATTCTCAGTCTTTCATCGGCAATTGCTCAGTTTTACTGACTTCATCAGCTGTGCTTACAATACTCAATTGTATTTACATTGCTTGAGCCTCTTTTGTCCCTGTTTGCCACTGAACCAGCACATAAAAATGCAACTCTAGTACAATAGAAATAGACTATGATTCTCTTCAATGATATCTCTCATTAATAACTGTGGACCAAAGGAAGAATCAATTAAATGAAATAATAAATACAACATTTTAAGATTGTGTCAGGCATATAGGAGGCACCCAATATATGTCAGTCGTTATCATTAGAAATATATACATATCTTTCAAATCCACGGTTACCTGGAAGAAGTCCCATTATTCAAAGTCCTTCTTGGCTCTCGACATCAAGTGGCCTCTTGACTATAGCAGCTGGGGTTTGGGCCACCTGCTTCCGACTGCTGTTGGCTTCTCTGATTAGCATTTTCATTCCCACCTCAAGTGGGTCATGTCTGCTCTTCACTCATTACCCCACCCTTACATTGAACTGTCAATGGAGGTAGAGAAATGTGCATTGCCCATTAAATTTTAATCATACATTGAGAACAATGTAAGGCCATTCTATTCAACAAATGTTATGAGCACTTACTGTGTGCTGTAAGCTATGCTCAGTGTTGAAGCTATAGAGATAAATGAATCACAGTGCCCGTCTTTCAGATACTCCAATATGTAAACAAAGTGAAGAATATTAACTACATTCAGGTGTGAATAAAATGTCCCCTTGCATTATGGTGAGTGTTTCTGAACACTCCTCTTAAAATGGAACCATCTCAACTACAAAGAAGACTTGGCAACATCCCCGATTTTTTCCACAATCAAAACAAAATAGTATTGCATAGTATTTAAGGCAGGTAAGAGAATTGTTAAACAACTATTTTAACTCACTCCCTCTATCACCTTCTATTGGAAAAGTGCTCTTTTGCCCCCATTCATCTTGGGCATGGGGCATGATTCTGTACTGGTAGAAGTAACAGTGTCTAAGTTCTGAGCCTAGAATTTGAGTAACATTATATATTTCCACTTACTTCTCTAAGAGCTTCCAACCTGCTCCATGAGAAGAACATACCCCAGGAAACTGCTACCAGATAGCCTGGGCCCACAGTAAGATATGTGGGACAGAGTTGAACTTGACCTCAAGCCTGAAACACCCATCCCAGCCCCTTGTGAATGCATGTGCTAGACATCAATGCTAGCTTTTTTTGTGTCCTGAAATCCTGTGGTTGCTTGCTACACAGCAAAACTACCTAACACTGTGTTCAAGATCCTTGCACTTCACCTACTCTCTCTAGCCTCATCTCTTTTTAGCCATACAAAACAACTCACCTCTTCCCAAGCCCACTGTGTTCTTTCAAATTTCCATGATATTCGTTGTGGAGTTTCCTCTGTCTGGAATTGTCTTCTTCATCTACTCAATGTTGAAAGCCAGGATAAAATTCACAAATTTCACCTTTTGTAATGATGCTTTTCTCTATCCATTCTTCTCTGAACCAAAAAACACACAAAAAAGGAAAAACTAATAACAGATTGTTAATTCATTCATGAGCATATGGTCAGGGGCCTGTTCTATAGCATGTTTATGGGCTTCTTCCTCTACGTGACTCCCAAGCTCTTTATCCAAATCCATTATAAGCCCTTGCCACTTTGCACTGCAATTGGCTGTTTAGAAGGCCTGCTCCCCACTAGTCATTGTCTCTTCTAGTGCAGAGGCTGTCTCTTTTATCTCTAGGTCTGGGTGTGAAGACACGCACAAAGTAAATGTCAATTGAACTCAATCTCCCTAAAACCTTATTGACAGGTAAAAATAGCCAGTTCTCTGGTAGAGAGAAAAAGAGGTCAGAAGGACCCACAGCTGGGGCTGATGTTGCTTCCACCTGCAGGCCTGGCCCTGCCCCAGTTCCAAACCAAATCTGACTAAGGCAGGAAGTCCTCAAGCATCTTCAGAATCCAGTCCAATGGGGCTTAATGTTGATTGTCTCTGTTTATTAGCTTCATCTGTGAGTCATTTCCCAGGCACTGAGTTCAGGAGTCCACTGTTTTTCCTAAGTTGCCTCTCCATTGGTCTGGCCTGGGGGTGGTTTGTGTTAACCACCAAGTTTCTGTGCTGCCCTCCCCATCACCTCCAATTAGCTAGGGCACCTCTAGATAACTCAGGTTTTGAGCTAAGACTTTTTACTAGGTGCTTCCTGGTATAGGACTAGCCTGTTTGGTCCCAAGTTCTGGTAGCTTCTCTAGCCACCAATTTCCTCTAAGGGGCAAGAGGGACCTGCTTTGTTCCTGTCAACCCCTCTCCAGTTAGTGAGGTTCTGCTCCTGATCACTCAAGAAATAGCTCTGACTTTCTCAGTGCAGATTCAATCAGCTGCTGAGGAGTCCCCAGCTCCAGGAGTTGCAGGGCTGGCAGTACGTCCCTAGGAAACAAAGTCGCGGAAGAAGAGTGCCTTTGGAACTCTTGTGAATCACCTAATCTCAGAATCATGAGGACTAAAAAGGCCAGAGAAAAATTGCAATCTAGCTAATCCCCTAAAACATCTCTGATAGAAGGTCTTTTTATTTTAGAACACCTCGGTCAACAGAGACCTCTCTACTTCCCAAAACCATACACAGTGTCTTCACACATTGTGCTCTTTCTTAAATTGAGCTGAAGCCTGCTTCCATGTCAGATAAAGAGTTAGATGATCTCTCAATTCCTCCATCTAAACTCCCATGATGCCCACAGCATCCCCAGATAGTCTAATAATCCCCAGTTTACTACATTTTTCTAAAATGATCAAGATCCTATTACTCTTTAAATGCCCCTTTGGGGCTAAGAAGAATGTCTAATAAGAAGATAAAGTTGTGAGTTCAGAAGCCCATTTTAGGTCATTAAAACACTCTGATGTCTTCAAGGAATTTATTTACACCCCAGCCAAAGGGGAAACATCACCCCAGCCTAAGTTTGCCAGTTCCCCCCAGTTCTGGGTCAGTGCAAAGGACAGCCCCTACCCCACAATGCTCCCGTGTCCCCCTCCTCCACAACTTCACGCCTGCACACACTTCTCATCTCTAACACCCCTTTGCCACTGGGGCTGTCTTTTGTTACATGCAAATTTCACATAAAATCCTTCAAATGGAAACAGGTACTTTTCATTTTGCTCCCATAAACAGACACCTTCTAAATATTTAGACATCTGTATATAATGCCCTTAAACTGTTTGTTCTGAAGCATAAATAGGTATCTCCGTGTTTGAGTTAGTGTCTGATATGTTTCTCATTTAAGGAGAAAACATAAAAAATAATTGGAATAACTACAGCCAGGAACAATGCTTACACAGCATGTCAGTGTCTTTTATTGTATCTTAAAGTAAAAGCTTCAGTTGTAAGAGTCTTTCTCCCCCATCAAACAGAAGCATAGCGCTTGTCTGCTAACCCTCCACAGGACTCAGCCGCCTCAGGGCAAGGGGGGCCAGCAAGCAGCCCCCACTTTAGAGCCTGGTGTGCCGTCTTGTTGCATTTGTGGTGCCTAGAACAGTAAATTGACTCCCCATTCTCAACTATTCATTGCAGGGAACAAATTTCTATTTTAGTTTCAAGGTAGGGAAATTGTGACCCCTTCCTCAGCCCATGAATTGCTCCCCACAAAGCAGATGAGATGAGGAAGAAGGACACCAGCATGTGTGGATCTGCCCTTCAAGTTTTCTCTCATTAGAGTCTTTATCAGAAAGGTCTGGGACTGCCCATCCATCATAAATGGGTCAAGAAGTTCGGTTTGTGGGGACTGGAATTAGGGAGCCAGCTGAGATAGAGATCCAAGCCATTTTCTCCCATCAGCTTTTAACAAATTTTTATCTCCACCTCTCTGACTCCAGCAGCTTTCTCAAATGGTCTGACTGACAGTATGAAGAGGTGTGAGATAAGTGTATTACCCCCAAGACCTTACTACCGAACAGGATATTCCCAATCCCTGAAGCTCACCTTTAACACACAGATGAAATGTTATATTTTTACTGCATCCTTAAACTGAAGCTTATGCAGATCCTCATTAATGAATGCTGCTCCAGGAGACCTAATTCAACACTCCCTGTATCATCTTTAATAGCCCTACCAAATTGTTACCTAGCCTCTGCTTGGACTGTCTGACGATGGGGAGTTCTCTACCTTAGAAGGCAGCCTTTTCCATTGTTGGACAGCTCTGGCTGTTATAATTTTTTTCCAATAGGCTCAAGTGTCCTGTAATGTTTGCCCATTGGCCCTATACATTAATGAATAGGGCCAGTTATCAAGCACATAATGAAAACACAGTTGTATAAGACACTTTGTGTTTGAAATTAAAGTAATAATAAGGAAGCTTCTCTTTCCAAGATCAGTTAGGAAGACAGACAGAAATGTCAGTTATTTCAGCTTAGTATGCAGTTTAGTGTGTAGTTTCAGTTTAGTATGCCTGTGATACAGGCAGCAAGAATCCAGCAGAGGTATCCGCTGGAGTCTGAGAAAGGGCCAGCAGCTGAGTCTGCAGAGAACAAGGGCAAACTATGCAATGTGGCTTCCATAGGTAGGGAGCAGACCATCCCTGCAGATGAAGTCCGGCCCCAGGGACCCCGAGCCTGAGGAAACCCCAGAACTCCATGAGAGTCCAAAAGCTTGCAGTGAAGGAGTGGACCCTCCTCTCTGATTGAGGAACATCTCCAGGATGGACAGCGATGCCTATGACTCATGCACTTCTGCCATCTGTCTCAACACAGCAGCTGGAAGGATACTTCTAAAACATTAGATCATGTCACTCCCCATTCTATTACCCTCCACAGGCTCCAGAGCACACAGAGGAAAAGCCAAAGAGCTAACAGAGGCCAGTGTGGACTACGTGATCCTGCGGTTGTTACCTTTCTGCTTGTTCTCTTAATCTTCTGATTGCCCCCTTCCTCTCAGCCAGGTTAGCTTCCTTACTAGAATGCTCCCAACATGCTCCCACCTTAGGGCCTTGACACTGGCTGTTCCTGCTGCCTGAGACACTTTTCCCTGGATATCTGTGTGGTGCATACCCTCCCCCTCTTTCAAGTCTCTGCTCAATGTCATCTTAATGAGCCCTCCCTGACTGTGCCTTTTAATACAAAAAATTCCCACACCATATCCCTGATTCCCAGCTCTATCTTTGTTTTCTCTTGACAGTTCTTATTTCCTAAAATATCTCATTGGATTTGTTTATTATGTGTATTTTTAATGTGGCGTCTCTCCCCTGCTCCATGCATACACGCTAGAATATAAGTTCCTGAGTGTAGAGACTTTTCTTTGTCTTATTCACTGATACATTTCAATCATCTAGAGCTGCACCTGACACAGAGTAGGTACTTTAATAAAAATTTTGTCAAATGAATGAATGTTATCGGGGGAGAGCTCAAACCAAATACTGCTTTGATATTAAATTTGTCCTGGATTTATCTCACAGTTTGTGGAGAACCAGAGTTAGACCAATAATTCACACACATCCACATATATAGCAAACCTCTTACTCATTTAAACTCAAGTAAATTTATCCGTTCATTCAGTATTTTATTTAAAAATTATTTATTTCATTCTAACAGATAAGCCTACTAAATTTTGCCCCAACTTGGTTTCCTTTTTTATATACTTACTGCCTCTTATAAGGGCTTTGACTTATGCTACTGTGATGTAAAAAGAACCAAATGCAATCTCTTTCTGGACAGGCAGGATGACAACTATTGGGTCCAAAAGCCAAGGAAGCCCATGTCTTTATTACCCAGGGTGCCCTGATGCCTGTAATAATTCCATTAGCCACTTCCAAGGCATAAAGGCAATAAAGAAACCTCTTATGAAGATAGCATATGCGAACTTGAAGGGTCTAATGGGACAAGTCCCGTATAAGCAAAAGAGTACTTGAGTGTGAGTCTTTCTTTTTCTTCTCTGAACTTCATGTTTTTCATCTGTTGTCTTAGTCAATTTCTGCTGCTTCAACAAAATGCCTAAGACAAAATACTCAAGGTAGTTTATAAACAACAGAATTTCTTTTTCTTTTCTCACAGTTCTAGAGGCTGGGAAGTCCAAGATCAAGGCAAGTGTCTGAAGAGGGCTTGTGTTCTGCTTCTGAAATGGCACCTTATTGCTGTATCCTCTAGAGAGAACAGATACAGTGTCCTCACAGTATGGAAGGGACAGAAGAGCTGACTAGTCCACTTGAGCCTTATAAAAAAGGACACCAATCTCATTCATAATCACCTCCAATGGGCCCCACCTCTTAATACTATCACCTTGGAGGTTAAGCTCCAACTAATGAATTCTGTAGAGAAATATGCATTCAAATCACAGCATCCATACAGTGGAAACCAGAAGCATACCTACCCCATAGACTTGTTGTGAGCATTAAGTGAGATCACCTATGGTGTGTACTTAGCAGAGTGTCTGGCTGATAATAAGGCTACTTGTTAGTAGCTCTGATGAGAAGGAGTTAATATGGCACCTGGAGATATCTTAGTTCCGTCAATTCAAAGTTTAGTCCACCTGCATCCTGGCAGTTCAGAAGGAATATTTGCAACATATACCCCTCTCAGCCCAGAAGCCCTGGCCTTCAGTAGTTAGCACTCTGAAACATCATCTCCAGCCCTGGGCTTACATGGTTTCTATGCATGAAACTCTGAGCGTGTGAGATGGTGAATCTGTGTGCATTCGCTCCTGTCTGTTTCTGTCTTCTGAGCCTTGCACATATACATTTACTGAGAATTCCACTCCACACCCAAAGTTGCCCAGCTGCTGAACCAGCCTCTTGGGCTTGGAATGAGTCGTGCCATCATTGACTTGGTGTCCTCTCTTCCTGAGAGGAACCCTGGCTCTACTTTCCCATCAATCTGTACATTTATTTAAACCCCAACGGGTATTTGTTGTAGGTTGAATTCCCAAGAAAGCAGACTCTAAGACAGAGTCTAGGACATAGGGTGTTTATTGAGAAGTGGCCTTGGGGTCCACACCTGTGAAAGGGAGGGGCAGAGGGAGAAGTCTAGCTGTGATGCAGTCCCAGGACAGCCTCAGACCACCCTCTGGAAGCTATGGAGATAGGAGGGCCCTTTAGGGTTGTCCTAGTCGGGTCAAGATAGCCAGGACTTTATACTCCTTCACTGATCAATCACTGAATGTGGGATCCATGGGCAGGGTGTGATCCTGGGTATCTTGGGCAGTCTATGAGAGGACCAACAACTGAAGAACCTTCTGCCAGCAAAACTTTCAGCAGCTGAGGCAACAAGTTCTTCACCTAGAGGACACTATCTACCCAGTATGCTGTCAATCTTACTGGGCTTTGGCCTCGGATTTTATTCAGTGTACTGGTTATTTAAGCCTACCTCAAACACCAGCTTATTTGGCTACGGCCCAACAACTGTCCAGTTCTTTCTGACCTCTCTCTTTGGGAAACAGAATCACCATCCTGGCTCATTGGCTGGTGTCAGGCTCTGACTGGAATGATCACTTCAGACCTCAATGACAGTACCTGCTGGATTTTGGTCATTACTGGCTGCTTAGAAAGTATAGCTCGCTTTGTCAGCTGGGACCTCCTTGGACACTGACCCTAGCTAGGATAAAGCTTAATTTCCGTACCCATGGACTCCATGCACTGGGCCCCACTCAGGTCACAATGACTCTATAACCAAGTCAAAATCTTTGAGCCTTGTCTCTGGTCAAAGGGACTGAGTTTAGGTTCCTTTCACCCTCAGTATTTTTAGAAAATAACAATATAAATTATAATAATATCAACACCTCTCCTTTTTATGATACCTTATAATTTGCAAAGTACTTTTTAACCCGTGCTTTCAGTTTTATGCAGAACGCTCCTGGAAGATAGGCATTATTCCTGTTCCCCTTCTCCAGCTGAAGTTCAGGGGGACTGAGTGACTTGGAGCATTACCCCATAAGTGAAGTTGGGGACTAAATTCAAGGGCTATGAATCCCAATTCTTCTTGCCCTGCCTACTTCCTGCTGCTTCAGTCACCTCAGCTTTGTGTCCTACATACCCTCTCCTCTCCTTTACTCTTTCATTTGCTCTGCTCAATCTCCTTTCTTCTTGGTCTAGCCGCAGGCAGAAACTCTTCTGAAGATGCCAGGTTAAATAAAAGAACAGCTTTATTCATTAAGTTCAGCAAAGAGGAGGGGAGGGGAGGGATGTCAATGGTCATGTGCATTTAACAAGAAAGCCTATAGAGGGGCTTGTTTAACACAAAGACTTCACAGTTGTAAGAAAAAGGCCAACAAGCCCCTCCACATCCCCTCAAGCAGGTGACCAAGCAGCATGACTAGGCAGGGTCAGGCTGGGCATTCCAGTCCAGGAAGACTTAGGTTCAAATACAATCCACTCTTCCTACTTAGGTTTTGTGACTTCTCTGAACCTCAGTTTTCTCATCTGTTAAGTGAGGTTAATATTCCAGATAATGTATGCAAAGCACCGAGCACATTGCCTCCTATGCATCTATAGCTTAGAAAACTGACATTCCTCCCCCTTCTTCCTCTGCCTCCCCTTCCTGCAGCCCTAGCAGGGAGTGATGAGAAGAGGGCTTGAACTACGTAGAAAAAGCAGAACATTCTCAGACCTTGGCGTGCTTGTTAGGCTTGTGAGAGGAGCAGAAAAGGGAGAGGGGGGCATGTGTTATGAGGAGAGGTGGGGAACACAAAACTAGGTAGCCATTAGGCAGATGCTGGGTCACACTAGGATCTTTGTAGGACACAGCTCGGTTTTTATTTTAAGTATAAGGAGAAGCCACTAGAGGGTTGAGAATAGGGAAGCAATGTGATCCAGCTGTCGCTGTAAGATCATTCTGACTATTGGTGGAAATGTTTACAAGTCAAGCCTCCCTTCTTATTATATCAGCTCTTCCAGGGCAGGAAATATGATTTTAACTTTTCTTTCTTAGTTTGTTAGCATATTAGTTTTCAAGAACTGCTGCACTAAAATACCCTAGGCTGGGTAGCTTAAGTAATGGAAATTTATTTTCTCATAATTCTAGAGACTAGAAATTCAAGATCAAGGTGTCGGCAGGTTTGGTTTCTTCTGAAACCCCTCTCCTTGACTTGGAGATAGCCACCTTCTTGCTATATCCTTACATGGTCATCCCTCTGTCCTAACCTCCTCTTCCTATAAGGACACCAGTTATATAGAATTAGGCCCCATCCCAACGACTTCATTTTAACTTAATTACCATTTTAAAGGCCCTATTTCCAAACACAGTCACATTGTAAGGTCATACAGGTAGGACTTTAACATGTGAATTTTGGGGGTCATAATTCAGCCCATAACAATTACCGAGTTAGTTAGTTGATTATTCAGTCATTTAGTAGGCTGAATAACAAAGCTAAAATAAAATAAACTACGTTTGTGAATATTGGCTGGTGTCAGGCTCTGACTGGAATGAGCACTTCCATATTGTGTAATGCAGTGTTAGGCGCAAATCAGGAACTCCCTAAAGGTTTATTGAATAAATTCAGGTGTTTGGCATAGCCATATAAAAAACATATAAAGGAAAGCTCCTTTTGATCCATATACTTTGGTACTGTATACATAATGAGTGTGTCCTGAGACCAAGGATAGACTATCATCCAAAGAGTTTCAGGTACCTACAAAACTTCAAGGTCAGTCAAAATTCTTACCTGGTATAAGAGGCTACTTCACTGGATCCCTGACTGGAAGCCCACA
The DNA here is from genome assembly GCF_008728515.1 of Papio anubis. Taxonomy (NCBI): domain Eukaryota; kingdom Metazoa; phylum Chordata; class Mammalia; order Primates; family Cercopithecidae; genus Papio; species Papio anubis. Next base: position 75,057,926 of record NC_044987.1, read on the forward strand.
GCCATTGCTTGAATAGCACCAGGGATGAAATCCATCACCTCAATGGGCAGCCCATTCCCTCCAGCTCTGGGCACAAAAAGAGAAGGGATAGCAAATGTAAACACCCAGGACTCAGAGAAGAAAAATCACTTGAATGAAAGGATTGAGGCAGTGGGGTAATAGAAGGGGAAGACATCTCTAGTTTTTTAAGGGTAGCAGGGATCAATAATCTCCAGCTAATATTCTCCATGAAGAAACATGTGGCCCTGTAATCAGACTTCCCAATTTATCCAAAGGACCCAGAAATCTAGGTTCTAATGTGAAACCTCCTGAACTTTATAAAATCTGACTAGTTTGAACTAAAAACAAAAACAACAGTGAGATATATATATATATGTGTGTATATATATATGTGTGTATATATATATATAGACCAACAAAGAATGTCTAGAGTCCAGATATTTTCATGGGTCACCATTTGGAGATTTCAATTCAGAACCTTTTCTAGACTATATGGTACTTCTGTGCAAATCTAAAAAAAAGGTGTCACCTCTAAGCAAATGCATGGTTGAGGAATAAAATAAGACTGAGATTCCAGTCTTCAATTATCCCTCACTTGGAACTTTGTGAAGTACATAAACTGTCCAATAATATGATTCTCTTTGGGTTATGATGTTGAAACCAACATCCCTATAGTTACTATCTATTGGTCCTAATTCTGACAGATTATAAAACCACACAGTGCCCTTGCCTCTCCCCTTTTTATTACCAATTATACTTCAAATCGCTCATTCAAAGTTCATCTTTCTAATTAGATCACAAGCTCAAGGCAGGTAGGAAATCTCCGGTTCCCTAGTTCATCCTCAGTAATAAACACAGCATCTGGCACAGCAAAGGCATCCAACAAATATTTATTCAGTAACTAAGAAAAAATAAAGACAGAACAAGTCATTCCCCTTTTCAGATTTGAGTGAATCACAGATTTGAAGTCAGTTATTACAGCACCCTGGTCTTCTGTACACCAAATGTGCCCAGTTGTTTTACTTGTTCTTTATAGGACCTGGGTTCCAGACGTCTCACCATCTTGGGTGGTTTCTTCAGGACTCAGTCTAGTTCCTCAGTGGTATTCAAAAATGTGGCTGAACACTTCAGTCTGTGACTATAGTTACCAAAGGAATGGGAACTCAGGTTTACTGTATTAGGCATCTGATATTTTCTTCAATCTACGAAACAACCTTCAGGTAGAAATCATTATACCATTTTCTCAAGAAGAAATGAAGCCTTCTGGAAGTTAAGTAACTTGTCTAACCAAAGTCAAATTGTTTGCAAGCAGAGGCACTGGGACTCAAACTTAGATTGTCTGACTCCCCAAAGCCACGGTCTTTCTACTATGCCAGGCTTCACTGTTCCATCAAATTATATTTAACTGCCAAGTGAGAGACTGTCTTGGGTCCAAATATCTCAAGCATGAATGAACTGAAATTTTCCAGGCATGAAGGGTCAGACCAGGTAGTTGGGTCCATTGAGAGCGCTGCAGCAAGCCACTCCATTGAGAACTAGGTGTCAGCCTCAGAAAGGGAAAGATGTCTTGGGCCAGGACAGCTGAAAGGATGTTTATGGGAAGAAAACCTGGTGGAGATTAAATCCTGTGCACCCACAACCCCCGTGATCTCAGACTGCTGTTTATGGCCAGAACAGCAAAAAGCCAAACAGAAACTTTTTTTCTTTTTCCTGGTAATAGCTTTTGGGATTTATCTTAGGACAAAGAATAAAGGTTCCTGACCTGGGCTAACTGCCACCCTCCTACCCCTCATCCTCTCAAAAAATAAATAAAAAATCAACTTAACCCCAAAATGAGGGCAGACAAAGGCCAAACACATCAAATTTTCAACCTCAGCTTAGTTTCCACCTTGGGTTCCTCAGGGGTTGTCAATGATTTAATGAAGTATTTAAATTTGGGGGTGATGTTGTCATTCTATCTTGTTATGAAGGACGTTTCAAAACAGCTTGGAAATAAGAGGGAGGCCAGAATTATTCTTTCTTGTGGTCCAGTCATCTTTGAACAAGGTCCCAAAACCTCAGCTGGAAAAAAATCAAGATAAAGTTTGCAAAGCCAAAGAACGTATCTTCTGTTGTTTCCAGTCTTATTTTTATCTATGAAAAATTTACAGTTAAGACAAGCACATTAAAAAGAGACAAATTTTGCAGGAGCAAATTAAAAAACAGAATAGACAAACTACTTCTGATCCCATTGTCCTTACCCAAATACTCTGCCTTTGTGTTTGTTTCCTTCCCATCTTTTTTCTTCTGCATGTAACCAGGTTGTGATCATTCTGTCTATATAATACTAGTTTGAGTCTGTATATTTTCAATGAACATTATATCACAAACTTTTAAAAAGTTACAATCTCTATCATAATTGATAACTGTATAATATAGTTTGTTTCTTGACTCTAGCATTTAAGCTTCACTTTATTAATGCATTAGATTGCTATTGTTAATGTAATAGACTGCTAGCAAACTAGTTATTGTTTAAATTTAGTTGTTCTTAAAAACCAGACATTTAACCAAATAGGCCTTATTTTATAGGGATCTGTAAATTATACAGAATGCTGATTAAAGAAGAATTAAATTATAGATTCTTTGCATTAGAAGAGGATGTCAAAGTCATTTAAGTCAAAATTTCAATAGATGATGTTCTCTTTTGTGTTTATGGTAAAGGTGTTCAATTATGAGATACTGTCTCCTACAGAGGCAGCCAGTTCTGTCTTGAACAACTCTGATGTCTTCCTATCTGTAACTTCCTAACTGGGACAAGAAAAAATAAGTTTCCCATAAGAGATCATCACTCTCCCCCGATTCCAATTAAGAGAGCAGTCCCAAAAGTCACTTGATTTATATCTAATCATTCAATACATATTAATCAAGGGCCTCCTATATGTCTCACACTTTCCTAGGCACTAGAGATAGAATGGAGAACACAAGATGCATGGCCCCAGCCTTCGCAGAGCTTTGATTCCCCTGTAGACTTGGTTTGGAAAGTAAAAGATACATACAACGTATACCTATCCCAGACCGGAGCAATGAAGATGGAAGTCCAGAGAAAATACCACTGAGGCTGAGATGAGAAGGTTGAGTTAGCCAGTCAAAAAATGTGGTAGATGTTTTAGGCAGAGGAAAGAGTGTGTGCAGAGCCCACAGAGAGAGAGGGTAATCAGAGATGCAATCCAGGGATGCAGGCAGCATGGGTCTTGCACATGCACATTTTGATAAAGCTTTACATTGGTGATTCTCTGGCTAATTAGAGCAGCAAATAATGTCCTAGGACTACGGAGCCATAGGGGTTAGAAAAACTATCTAGAGATTATCTAGATCGCTATTTCCCAGAGTGTGTGCTGAGGAGCATTGGTTTCTTGGGTGATAAAGGTATGTATTGGGATAAAAGACTTCTGTGTTCAAATGTATTCCAGAAAAACAAGGTTAAATAAAGACAAATAGATGTATTCACTGCAGAAGTTTTTGGAACTTTTCACAGGCACATCAGCATTGTCATTCTTTAAGGGGCATTGTTACATGCAGGGTTTCTAAACATATTATACCATAATATAATTTCATGTTAAGTATCTAATAGGACTTAGTTTCCCTTGAACCTTCTTTGGGGACTGCAGATATAGACCAATCCTAGATTTTTACAAATGAGGCAACTGAAGCATAGAATGGGAAAATAACTTTTCAAAAAGGACACAGAGGAAAAGAACAGCAACCAAGTTCTCCTGACTCTCAGATCCTTGGATGCGCCAATATAATTTAATGTCTCACAGTCATCAAACTAATGTCAGTATAAGCTGGTTTTCAGTATGTACTGGAAGCCTAAAATGTGCCTATTGCATTTTACATGTTATATTGTGAAATGTTTACCACTGCCCTGAGAAGTTCTCTTCTGGCTGCAAAGAATTTGATTAGACACGTCTACCTGGATTACAGCTATCCTCTGCCATGAGGGTTTCTTCCTACCCATTCCTGATGGCTGTACCTGGGCTCTATATCCCATCAGATTTTTCCTTGATGGACCTGCTGTTCAGACACCATTGTAAGACTAGTGACAAATGGACCCTGGATTCAGGATACTCCAAACAGAAGTGGACTTAGTAGTCATTTAGTCTAATTCATCAGATAATAGAGGAGCAGCCATCCTCTTTGTAAATCTTTCCAGGAATGGCAAGCTCATTATCTCTACTCATTCTGGGTCTGGATGGCTTCCAGAAGGAACAATTGTATAGGCCCTGTACAGAGCCCAGTCAGAAACCTAGTGTGGAGCTCCTTCCCCTTAAACATCAGAGGAATATGGCTGTTGGGTGGAAACGTGCAGCTTCAAACACCACCAACTGCTTTTCTCCTTTCCTCTGACTGCACTGCAGAGAAGATGATGGGAACCTACGCTGGGAGTTTAGTGTTGGCAGCAAACAATCATCATATTTCACTTGAGGAGCAAAGAGTTTCAAGATGATTTGTTCAAAGAGAAGCAGCCATGGATTTGGCTTTGACTGCTCTTAATTCTCTTAATGAGAAAATCTATAAAGAGCACCAGGAGGAAGAGAGATTTTTATTGTCTTTCTTTTTTTAATGACAAAAAGAGACACCATGAAGAGAGAAGGGGGCTTTTTTGTGGGTGTCAGGGTCTATTTCCCATAAGAAGAGGCTGGCTAAGCCCCAGCTCCCCAGGAAGGAACTCATGAGAAAACTAGGCTGTGGGGGAACAATAAAACTTCCAGGGAAGGGTGTGCATTCAGAGGAAAAGGAGGAGCAGCTGAGGGAACAAAGAGCTTCTGATGAAATCAAGATTTGTGTATGTGGCTTAAGCCTGGGGCCTCAGGACAGGCGAGACTGTTTGGTGAAGGAATCTTCTTCAGGAAAATATGGGGAACTTGCAGCCACCATAAATTTACACTATAGCTTATTCTTAACCTAATCATCACACTGTAAGACATGGCAGTAGCTCCCTCAAGGGAAGGTCTAAGAGGCAAGATTGATTTATGTCGCTGTGTTTGTCTGTTTGTCAGCAGCCAAAGTGGCCACACCCTTGCTGGGCCCTGATTTTGTGGACAACTGTTTGCTTCTCTAGTGCCTGTGAATTCTCACCTCCCTGGCTGTCCTCAAGTTCCATCCCAGAACAAGGTCATGTCCATTAATCAGCTGTCATAGGCCCAGGAGAGAGCTTACAGTTTCCAGGCCTGGCTTAGTCCTTGCTGATCTTGTCCTAGGCCCAGCCTAAAGGGACATTGCGAGCCAAGGAAATCAGCCTGCTGTCAGTGAACTTGCAGAATGTTAGGGCCAAAGGCACCTCTGGAACAATTACTTTGTTGGACCAATTAACAGATGAGTAGATGGAAGCACAGCTGGGGAGAGTGACTTGCTCAGGTTCACATGGTTGCCAAGAGCCAAAGCCAGGTGTTCCGAATATCATGCTGGCTCTTTCCTGGGCTTGTGACAGACCAGGACCAAGTGTGAACAAAGAATGCTATGCTGCCTTCTTGTCATGCACCCTATGTCCACATAACATGTGTACTGAGACAAACTCAGCTAGAGCTGGGGGAGGATCATGACACCAAGCCAGCCTCTGCTTCAGATGATCAGACCACTTCAGGGACATCTTCAAAGCAGGATGACACAGAAAATGAAGTAGTTATCAACAACACCAGCTGGATAGGCTCCTGGCTTCCCCATATGCAGTTTTCTTTAAATATTCCTTTGACGATGTGACTTTTCTAGTCAAGAACTTTCAGAAGCTCTCCATTGCCCAGAATATTAAGCCCCTCTATCAGCCTAGGTTTAGTCAGGAAAATAGAGCCTCTGAGACGTTATGGGGATATGGGATTTAAAACAGGAATTAGGATTCACATCCCAAGTCCTGAGTAACAGAAAGGAAGATTCTGAAAGTCAGCAGGTGACCACTCTAAGTAGACAACATGGGCCTCCGAGTGGATGCTCATAGATTGTTTGGCCTCAGCCAATAAATAGCCAACAGGCATGTGGACCATGAATCTAGTTGGCCTTGTTCATAACCTGGAAGTCAACACCTAAAAATGAGTTGGTACAAAATCAACTACATCTATAAATCCTTGTTATGTGCCAAGACCGTTGTCAGGGGCTTGGGAAGGTACAAAGATGAATGAATCATGGACTTAATAACATTATTTTATTCTTGAAACATATTCTCTTTGATGACCCTGAGTTGTATAACATTTGATTCACTCAGTTATGTCAGGCACATTTCACTAAAAGTCATCACGTATTTTTTTGTTGTATCTTGAAGCATAACTTTGCCAAGGAGGGAGGGAATTATGAAAGGCATAATTGGACACTTTAAGTATGTGAAGTTTATTGTATGTCAATTATACCCTCAGGAAAGTTGTGGTAAAAAATAATTAGTTGCTTTCTAAATTTACTCCATGAATTTAGCTTGTTCATTATGACACATGTGGAATTCCTTCCCTTTCATCTTCTTTTTGCCTAAATCATTCTTTCTTATGTGGGCTTCTGTGATGTTTCCATTAAGCGCGGGTAGAAATAACTATCCACATATTTTTATGTAACACATACAAAGTATTGTTTGAGGTCTTTCGGGTCAATGGATAAAAAATATACATAAGTCTTTTCACCGTATTTTCACTTGTATTGCCTAGAAGTTAACCTTGATTATAATACGGAATCTCTGTAGACAAATGAATGCACACACATACACATTTATTTAGTCTTTAATTTTTGTGAATATTATATCTTTAATATTAGCCACGTAGAAACCCAAAATTCAAAGAGAATTATACTGTTCTGAACAGCAAAGGATAAAATCTATTTACTCCCCTTCTTTCTCACTCTACCAACCAGAGATTAATATTTTGTCACCGCCTAAAGAACTTGGTTTACATTCTCCAATATGTAGTCTGGAAAGATTAGGAATATTTTGAATCAAAATGCCTTAATTGGTAGGGTAGTACCTTCAATGTCAGAATAAAATATCAGAAGTCATTTCACTTACCTTCTAACTTTTATGTGAGTTGTCATGGAATTGGGAATGGGATACAATTGGAAAGGCATTAGAGAAGCTACTGGACTATTTTGTGGGATCTCATCTATAAAATCTCTGTTAACGTTCTTTCTCTGGCATTGTTTTATAACCAGGTGCCAGTTATAGTTTACTCTCACGATATCAGTGAAAGTTTCAGGGCAAACACTTTCCTACGGTTTAGTAAGATAGACCAGTCTCTGTTGTCCTTAAATTATTCTGGGACCCAGTGAAGAAATAATGACACCGGAAAGAGGGTCATAGTCACACTCCCTGTGCCTACGGGACAAAACCCTGTTCCGTGTGGTCACCACATTCCTGGGTTGGTATTCATGCATCCAACCAACACCTATCAGCACCTGTTATGTCCATGGCACTTTCTTAGTTGCAGTAAGGATGGCTGAAGGTTCTTGTAGCTGACTAGGGAGGGCAAGGTGCTACTTTAGATTGGATAGCCCAAGAATTAGATCTTGAGAAATGGAGAAGAGGGATGGGCAGGTGAGACAAAGAAGGGAAGGATGCCAATGTCAGTTATTGAGTGAGTCACTGCTGTAGGTCTCGGCCAATCAGCACACTTCCACCTCCTTGCTGTTGTGATTGTTCAGAGATGGGCACTTGGCTTAACTTGGTCCAATCTGTAACCCCAATTGTTTGTTAGTTGGGGAAGTGAGTCTCTGGACATTGAGCAAGGAAGAACATAGACCCAAGTGCAATTGGTAGACATCTCGTGACCATGGAGTCAACCTTAAGATGAAGCTGAACTGTGGATGGTATAACAAAGAGGTAGAAAGAAACTGAATATTGGTGATTTCTTGAACAAACCTACATCAGGATTCTTCCTTTGCAGCAGCCAAAGTACCGCCTTGTTGCTAAGCTAATTTGAGTTGACTTTTCTGGTACTTCCTACATAAAGATTCTTAACAGAGATATTGATAGTGCATACAAAGTATTTAGTGTAGAAACTGATGTATAATAAGTGAAACATAAATGGGACCTATAATTACACAGAATGAAGCGATGAATAGAAAAATTCAATCTTACATCAACCTCTCAAAGTTGTGTGTTTGCATTTGTATATAGATGAGAATAGGAAGAGGGTATATAAAGACATGTAAAGGAGAGTATATGATAAACATTACCAGCACTGTCCAACTCAACCAGCCAAGCTGCAGAGAATGAAATTCTTCAACATACCACTAAGTCAATAAGGATCCACCTGGTAGAACATCAGGCTCCCATCTCTCCCATTAGGTGTAATTAATCTTGCAACCGAGGACATGGTGGAAGCTCCTGCCCACCTAATCCCACTGCAAAGGCCCATCTCACAGGTCTGCTTCTCTCAGTTTCTGCTTGACCTTCAGTTCCTGCTTGACCTTCAGTTCCCTGTTGTCTGAAGCTCCAGCCGGGATCCAGCACAGTTAACTAGGGCTCTGGTAACTATACCATAATTTTCCAGTTGTTTTACCCATGAAACGAGTTAGGATCATCTTTTTCATGCATGCACATCCTTTTCCCGTGGTGTTTCCACTATGCCAGGTTGGCTGGGGTTAGGTGTAATATTGTGCTAAGAAATAGCTATCTTTCATACTTGTGGGGGTAGTATCTGCTCTTCCTGAGTCCTCCAATAATTCTCACTTCTCTGAATTGCTGCTTGCCAAGATAGTTTGAAAAAGAAACATTCCCCACAGCTATTGTCCCTGGCACTACCACCAATGCCCTAAGTAGAAGGGAAGACCTGAGGTTCAGAGGTTCTTCTCACCTGGCCTGTCTCCATGAAGCAGAGACAGTTGGTGCCTACCACCAGGATTGTTCTGCAGTCTTCCCTCGGCATCCCCATTTGGCCCCCAGGTCCAGAAAAATCTCTCCCTTCTCTATATCCGAGATCTGCCCTATTTCCCAGTGCAGAACAATTGGCAATTCAAATTCTCATGGTATTCTCCATTGTTTCTAATAGACAATTAGAAAAAAAAAATAGTCTGAAATTGTTACATTTCCCCCATGGTTTAAGAGATCTACCATGATGACTTTATTGCATAATTATACATAAGTGTGTCTGCCCCTTTCTCTGGACAGAAGGACTTTGGCAGCAGGAATTGTAGTCTCTCTTGTTCACACCTATACTCCTAGCTCCTGATTTGGTATGTGCTACATAGCAGAAACTCAATCAACATTTTAAAAATAAAAAGCAAAGTAGGTAGATGGATGGGTGGATGGATGGATGGATGGTTGATTAGATGGATAGATGGATGATAAATTAATAAATACATAACTGCCCCAGGAGTCAAAATAATGCCTCATGGGGCAAGCTCTTTGAGCCAGAAAAGAATAACAAACAATGGTATTATTTACTAGAGCCTAAAAGATCTTCTCATAGATTTGATCTTATTGATCATCCCAACAATGGTAATGGTAATGTTATTATCTAGTTTAAGATGAGGAAACCAAAATCCAAAGAGGTTGAAGAAGTTGCCTGAGTCACCAACTAGCTGCCGTTCCTCCCTAGGTCTAAAATCAAGTTCTATGTATCAGAGTCCAGACTGTTTCCATCACTCAGCTGCCTCTTACAAGATAGAGTGGAAAACCTGTAAATTCTTGAAATAACATTAAACTGTTCATAGAAATAAATATTCAGTGTGTAGATTAAGTATTTGATGGTAACATGAAAGACTACAGAGTAAAATGAACATAGGAACAGAATGAGTTTTTGCAGAAGAAATACACATTTGTATTTAATGTGATTTTACTTTCTTTTCTTTCCTTCATAAACCACCAACTTGCAACAATTAGGTTGCAGTTATAGGCAGCTTAGAGAAGGATGTTTTGAATTAACAACTAAATTGTCAGGTTTCTTTGTGAAGCATTTTATTTTTGAGTACACTTGGAGGGAATCAGTCCCAGGGGAAGCCCATTTGCCATTCATTTCACTCTGTTGAACAGATGACTTGCCCACAAAACATTCCTTCTCTTTCTTCTCTCCAGTCCTCGACACTCCAGCCACTGTCTCAGGCCACCAGGATTGTGCACAATGTTCTCAGAATGGGAAGGGACCTTAGGAAATGGCTAGTATGAGTCCTTATTCACACAGGAATCCTTCTTCAATCTCCTAAAATGAGGTCACACAAATTCTGCTTGATCACTGAGCATAATAGGGTGAGTGTAGAGAAGTGGTAGAAGTTCAAATTCAAGCTCTTCCCTAGCTCATCACTAGCTCTGGGATCTCAGATAAATTCCATAACTTCTCTCACTTTTTGTTCTCTCATCAGGTCAATATTCAGGACTAGGGCGAAGACTTTATGATGAAAAACATACAAAAAGCCTTGTACAAACCCTGGCTCATGGTGGGTGCTCAATAAATGGTGGTATTCCATTTCTCCCTTCCTTTATTGTTAGAACTCTTAAAATGTTGTGGGAATGTTTTCCTTTGTAGCTTTCTAGTTCTGGTTTCTCTGACCAGGAGGAGCAAGTCTTCCTCATGTTCACCTTTCAAATATTGGCAAAAAGCTCTCACTGCCCTCCCATGCCTCCTTTTCTTCCACATAAAATGGCCTTGGACTCTTCAGCTCTTTCTCACCTGGTGTGGTTTGTCATCCCCCCTGTATCCTGGACTCCTTGATCTGCATGCATCCTGCTTTGCCAGTGATCCTCTCACAATGTCCCAATTCCAATCAGAAAGTAAGCAATGAGGGTGGGGAAGTGTATCCTTCATGTCTCTTCTTCTCTTCTTCTACCCCAACTTCCCAACTTTAGTTTCTTTGCACCTTTGTATGTCCCTGACTCACCTACTCACTGATGGCCCAGGGTAGGAAAGGTTGTGCTGTTGGATTCAGGCCAGATATAAGAGAAAATATTGAGATGAAGGTGGGCCTTCAGATGTCCTTGATGTGACCTCACATGAGCACCTTCCTCTGTGTCCCCACAGCATCCACCCTCCCTCCCATGTTTACTGGAGAGGGACTCATATTCCCTTGTCTTCTTGTCTTCTAATGATGATGTTAAGGATACTTTTACTTCTCCAAGGGCTTCTGAGTTCCCAGGACACATAAACACAATCTGTGAATGAGCAAGGACCTGTGTTCACACATGTAAATGACCCTTGATTCCTCATAAACATAAGAAGTTATTGCCAAGAAAGGCCAGTAGTTGGGGCATCAGCCAAAGTGGGTCCTGCTCCATTCCCATGCCAATTATTGATGCATTTGTCAAAAGCTAAAGCAATGATCAAAATCATAATTATGGGCTGAAATCTTTAATGTGTATCCAAAGTATCTGAATATATAAAAAGATTTGTGATAAACTGGGGGCAGATTTCTGAGATTTCAACAGCTCTTACTCTAACATCTGACTTATTTATTATTAGAAAATCAAAGAACTCAAATACTTTATGCCAATGAAATCTCCAGGCCAAGACTTTAAATGTTTAAACTTAAAAGAGAGTTAAAGGGAGAGGCATCTAATTTGGCAGCAACTCAAATCTATAGGTTCAGAACCAGGCTCAGAAAAGCATGGGCTAATTGTTAGGAGGCAGCTTGTTTCAAATCTGAGTCACCCAAGGTGCATAGTCAGAGGTGAGTGGGGACAGAGGACAAACATCAGGCAGGTGCACACTGCCATAGTTTCCTTTGCCTTCTTTCCCCCTAGAATCAGGGTTTGGAGAGTAACTTGTTTCTTCATGCAGGCATTTAGAAGGGGGCAGACTGGAGACCCGTACTCAAAAATACTGTTTTGCAAACCCAGGGGATTGAAAATCCAACCTTTATTCAAGACCATTTTGGGTCATTTGGGAAGTGAAAATGCTGAATTAAAGACTGAGTTTTGGAAGTACTCTAGTAGTATATAAACCTTCTGTCTCTGGATAGAAGAGAAAGCAATGCTTTCACTGACTCTGACCACAGCCTGAAGTTCAGGCTGAAGATAGAGAGGGTGTACTGACTGGGTACAGAATCTGTGGATGGCTAAAACACAGTGTGATATGTCAGGTTATTCCAAGGCCATTGGAGTCAGAGTACCCCCCATGGCCCATGCCAGCAAGTCATATGGAAGTTGTCTTTTTAAGTATCATTTTAAAACATTTTTTACCTTTTCATGGGAGTTAAGGCATCATATTCTAGAATGAGCTGACAGATGCTTCATTAGGAAACCAGCTTTTTTGGATCCCTTACTTTTTAATGCATATTTCATACACGTTCTAATAATTAATCCTTACAACATCCAACCCACTAGATCAAATGTATTGCTCCTCTTTTACCCCAGTGAGAATACCAAGATGCAAAATGTCTCAGAGCAACCTTCTCAAGATCACAGGGATTGGTCACTGAATCCCGAATCATTTCCTCTAGACAATGCCACTTGGCAGTGCCCTATAAAGGCCTGAGTCCCAAGAAGAGAATATTTGGAGTAGGGAAAAGAACTTTAGACAGATCTACATTTAAAATGTGAAGTTTGTTAAACTCACCAGCTATAAGACCTGGGGCAAGTCACTTCATCTCAGTTTTCCCATCTGGAGAATAGAGAGAATCATCCCTTACTTTATGGGGTTGTGATGACCAAATGAGGTGGCCACACGAGAATGTTCCGCATGTGCTTAGTGTATATGGTTGGTGCTTAATATAAACACACTGAATCTCATTCAGGCTCCAGGTACTAATTTCAACAAGGAAGCTAAGAGACAGGTGCAGGAAAGCAATATGGGGCATAGCAATGGGAGGAGGACTCTGCCCTGGAGGGAACTGAAGTATCTGGGAATGTAGAACAGAAGCCTGTTTTGCTACTTTTTCAGCTTGGTAGAGATCAAATACCCCACTGTGCGTGATGTCCGAGGGAGAACAAATATAGATGTCCTCATCTTTTCTGAATCATTGATTGCATTTGTCTAGTGAAAAATTCTATTGCTGTCTTTACGGCAAACTGTAAAAAAGTATTTTTGCTTCTTGTTTATCCAAGAATAACACAATCCCCCTGCAAATAGCTATTTTATTATGACCGCAATCAAAGCTGAAAACAATTTAATTTTCCTCCTTTGAGGTCTTCGGAAACAATTTTAATTTCATAATAAAGTGAGGCCGTATAGGGTTTGTTTCTTAGAGATAGCAGACAGGGGGTATGAAGTCAGAGATCCAGGAGTTAGAGTTGGGTCTGTGTTGGGGTGGGGGGCTTTTCTCCAACCTGTGCTCCAGATGGCTTGGAAAGCATGTTGGAAGCCATTTGCAGTGCTTTTTCCCAGCAGGCTTTGACCAAACAGGAAGGCAGAGCAGGCATTCACTTCACTTGGAAGCAAGAAAAGGAAAAATATTCATTCATGCAGGAGAAATCTCGAGCTTCAGCAGGCCATGGTGGGGCTGAAGGACTTCCCAGAGAGGGAAATAGGCACCTCTCAGTGCTGGCACCTCAGCAGCAAGGCTCTGCCTGTGGCCTTCAGCCCGGAAAACAACATTGCCACTTCCACTGCCCTAAACCAGACACCTGAGTCATCCTAGATGTTCCCATATCCCCACATGTCTTCAGGGTTATGTCTTCTTATTTCTCTCTTGAGAGTTTCTTGAATTCACCTGTATCCTTTCACCCGCTGCTGCTCCCTTTGCTCAGTTCTCACCTGAACTGTTACAACAGCCCCTGACTGATCTCTGTTTCCACCTTATCCCCATCCACTCTTCCTCCACATCACTAGGTCTCCCTTACATTTTATTTGTGTAATTAAATATTTATTAATAAAGACAGGGTCTGGCTGTGTCACCCAGACTGGCTCGAAGTGGCACAATCTTGGCTCACTGCAGCCTCAAACTCCTGGGCTCAAGCGGCCCTCCCACCTCAGCCTTCTGAAAACAGGACTACAGGTGGATGCCACCATGCCAGGCTAATTTTATTTTTTATTTTTATAGGGACAGGGTCTCATTCTGTGGTCCAGGCTAGTCTAGAATTCCTTGCCCCAAGTGATCCTCTCACCTCCACCTCCCAAAGTTCTGAAATTGCAGGCATGAGTCATTGCATCCAGCCTCTACCTTATATATTAGTTCCCTACTTAAATCCTCCAAAGTCATTCAGTTACCTTGAACATTAAGTTCCAATTTCTTAGCCTGGTACATAAGACTCTCCATTATTCGGCCTCTGCTTACCTCTTGAGCCTCATCTTCCATCATCCCTCCACCCTTTGCAACCCAAGACTCAGAAAGCTCAGTCTTTCTGAGCTATCAACACTCGAAGCATGTCTCTACTATCTGGCACTTGGTGCTTTACCTGAAATATTCTCCTTCCCTTGGCAGCCAGAGGAATCCTTACTCTCAAAATCCAGCATCTCCTACTTTGAGAAACCGTTTTGGGTCCTCCTCTGTATACACCCTTCAGACTGTTCTATTTTTATTTGCTTATATACTAGTATTATCTATTTGACTCGTACCTCCTTGAGTCAGGCACTTTCATATCTGACTGGTCTTCGTGGTCCCTTGTGACCGACACAGTCCTGGAATGTTGTGGGAGGGAGGTAATGAAGGAAGGAATGACAAAAGAAAAGGAGGGAGGAAGGGACAGGACAAGAGAAAGAAGAAAGAAGAAAACAGGCAGGCAGGCAAGAAAGGAAGGAGGGAGGGAGAGAGGGAGGGAGGAAGAAAGGAAGGAATGGAGGGAAGGAGGGAGGGAGGGAGGAAGGAAGGGAGGGAGGGAGGAAAAGACTGCTCAACCTACCAAGATACCTCTTCTTGGTTTCCCAGAGATCTTTCCACTTGGAGATATAAAACATAACCTTGTATAGAACTCTGGGCTGTTAATAAAACAGCAAAGGAAAGTGTGCATGTGTGTGATGTGTGTGTATGTGTGTGCGCGTGTGTGTGCGTTCCCTAGTGCTTGCACATGTGGGCTGTGTGATTTGAGGAATGGTGGAGCTGGTACTAACAAAAAGCCTAAATATTGATACTTAGAAGGAATTATTCTTTTCTAAGACTCTTATAAAAATGGGTCTAGATTCTTATTGACATATTTTCCAGCATTTTACGATGAAAGTTTGCAGTGTAGAAAAGTTGGAAAATTGTACTGTGAACACTTACATACCCACAACTTAGATTCTACAATTATACTTTTATAATATTTGCTTTATTATACACTTACTGATCAATTCATCCATTCCTCATCCATCTGTAAATTTAACTTTTACATGCATTTCAAAATAAGTTGTAGACACCAGTAGTTTACATTCCTTAGCCTTCAGCATGCATGCCATATGACCATTAGATTTGTTTATAATCCCCTCTTCCTCCAAAATAGTTCTTGATCAAAGCATGAATACATTAAGACCCTCCCCCCAAAATTGCAAAAGACAAAAGTTAAGCACTAAAAAATAAAGGGATAATAATGGGAGAGAAAAAAATTTTATCCAAAATTTCTAGTGAAGAAAATAACAGCAAGTAAATGCAAAAAATACCTCTGAGTTCCTAGAAACCAAATATTATGGTAAGTATTGGCTTTAATATTATTGTAGCTGGTCTAGTAGGTGCAAAGTTTTCCAAGTCTTGATACCTGGGAATTGGTCAGAGGAACATAGGTAGAAAGGGTGCTTAGTGATATTGAAAACAAACCCAATATGGTGTACTGATTAAGGACCTAGACTCTGAAACCAGAGGTTTGAGTTCAAATCTAGTTGTCACCACTTACTAGTTGTATGAGCTTGCGCAAAGGCATTTAACCATGTGAAGATTCTATTCCCTTATGTACAAAATGAGGGTCTCGAAGTACCAGCCTCATCTTGTTTACTTTGTGACTTTAATCAGATAATGCCCATCATTCACTTAATACAATGCTGGACACATAGTAAGCACTCAGTAAGTGTAATTATTAAAGGAGGAAAAAAAAGTGCTTCAGGGGAGGGTGAGATTATAACATTAAAGCATAGTTTTATGCAAGCTTTTCTTAGGGTAGATTTAAGTATTAATATTCAGCAATATCATTTTCTTTTAATCTAGTTAAGTACAATGAAAAAGCTAGAAACTCCTGAGCAATGTGAGAGATACCACTGATTGCTTATCCAAAAATGATCTCTACTTCTTTTTAGGCTTGAGTAAAAGCCACATAGGCCACTCCATGCTCTTTCTGTTTCTGGTATTTGGGGCAGACCAGAATGGCATCCTACAAGATAATGGAGTCTCAATATGGAAGGAGGTTGGATCCCTGAATTGCTGCATGGAAGAGAGCTGCCTACCACCGTGGACGTCTACTTTGGATTACTACAGGAGTAAGAAATAAAATTACATTGTGTTTGGGCCATTATACATTGGTCGGCTCTATCCAATATAGCAGATTAGCATGTACTAAGGAATACAATTGATTTATTAAATGCAACATGTAGATATTTTGCCCCCTTGGAGTACCATATCTACTGGAGAATAATATTACATATGAATATATACAACAATATAAATATAAGTGTGTTCTCTTAGTCTCTAGTAAAGTTATTTGTCCCTAGAAATTCATCTTTGTTTTTTAAAAAAATATAAAAAACGAGTGCTTGAAAGGCCTGCTAGGGCCAGAGGTTGGCTTTCCAGGTCTTTTGGTTCTATGGCGCTGCCATGCTGTGAGACAAGAAGAGTATTATGTTCCCTTCCAAGGGCCCAAAAGTAGAAAAAAGCAAACTAAATGGGCGAAGCACAGCTACTGAACAATGGGATCCCTTCCTTACTCACAAAATCTGCAGTGCTCACTGATGCTTTTGTTTGTATAGTGCATCCATATGGAAAATTATTTCTAGAGGGCATCCATAAAGAACTTTTGAGGTCTGCACTCATTGAGGTATGGAGAAAAGGGGAGGCATTTCAGATACCTTCATGATTAGAATTCTTCCAGAAAATGTGCAAGGAATGAGCTTGCAAGGTACAAAAGAGGAAATGTTTTTCCTAGCCAAGTCAGAGAAAGCTTCAAAGAGGAACTGACTCGTATTGAAAGATAAGTCAGAATCCACCAGTCTAGAAAAGGAGCAAGGGCATTCTGATCAAAGAATAATAAATGGATTTTAGCCTTGTTAGGCCATGGCCTTCACGCATTTCCTGATTAGTGGGGCTTGGTGCCTGACCCCGTCACATCACCATAGCAAACGCGGTTAGAATCACCCTTATCACAGCCGCTTGTATTTCTGCCGGGTTACCTAAGGACAGGGACATAAAATTCACTCCGATAAGGGCTTGTGTGCATCCCAGCAATCTTGTCAATTATCCCTGGGCTGATTTGCATGCCTGCTCCTTCTCAGCTCCGACACTGGCTGGCAAAGAGGCCACTTCCTTTTATCGGTGTCTATTGTGCTGTCAGACTTGGTTTACAACACAATAAGCTTACAGACACTTACAATTAATGAGCTTCTCATGAGTGTTCACAAACACATTAAAAATGAGCAGGTAGCAAATTATCTATGGGTCCCAATAATCTGCACTTACATAAATATCCAGTTTTTAGTAGACTGGAATTGTCTAAAAGTCCCTCATCATTTGTCAGGTGGGATGTCAGTTTAATGGGCCCCTGAGCATGTTTATGGGTCACCCTATCCCACTAAATTGTCTAAATTATCTCCCTGCTCCCTGTGCTTCTAGAAACCCACTCACACCTGAAAAGGTGGCTCCAGAATATAACCTTAGCCAAAGTTGAAATCTGGGTATTTGAACTCCTGGTTCTTGGGGAATAATCCACTATGAAATTCTGCAAAAAGTTCTTTTTTTTTTTTCCAACATACATATCCACAAGAGAGCTGCAAATATGGACAATAAAGAAGATAGCAATTATGGATTTGGTTGGAGTCTGCCTGCCACTTGCTAACTGTGTAATTTTGAGGCAAGTTACTTAATGTTTCTGAGCCTCAGTTTCTTTATCTGCAAATGGGGATAAAAATAACAGATTTGACATAAGGATTAAATGAAACTGAGAGTATAAGTAATAGCAAAGTGACACAGCATTCTGCACCAATGGTTGTAAGTGTTTTTACATTAGCTCAATTTATCCTCACCACAATCTTAGAGGAAAGCACTATTGTGTAACCCCGTTTTGCAAATGAGAAAACTAAGGCCCTGAGAGGTTAAAGCTTTTATTTAAAGCCATATAGCTGGTCAGTGAGGGACATGGGATTCAAACACAGATGCTCTGACTCCAAAGAGTGTAAGGAAGCTGGAGAAACTAACACAATTTGTGTTCTGAATTTAAGAAAATACAAATCTGTTAGAGTGTATTAGTCTGTTCTCACACTGCTAATAAAGACATACCTGGGACTGGATAATTTATACAAGAATGAAGTTTAAGGGACTCACAGTTCCACCTGGCTGGGGAGGCCTCACAATCGTGGAAGAAGGTAAAGAAAGAGCAACGGGACCTTGTATTAGTCTGTTTTCACACTGCTGATAAAGACACACCTAAGACTGGGAAGAAAAAGAGGTTTTAATAGACTCACAGTTCTACGTGGCCAGAGAGGCCTCACAATCATGGCAGAGGGCAAGGAGGAGCAAGTCATGTCTTACATGGATGACAGCTGGCAAATAGAGAGATAACTTGTGAAGGGAAACTCCCATTTTTAAAACCATTAGATCTTGTGAGGATTTTTTACTATCATGAGAACAGCATAGGAAAGACCCACACTCATGGGTCTTTGATTCAATTATCTCCCATGAATCCCTTCCATAACACGTGGGAATTATGGGGGCTACAAGATGAGATTTGGATGGGGACACAGAGACAAACCATATCAGATGTCCTACATGTCTTACACGGCAGCAGGCAAAAAGAGCTTGTGCAA
This sequence comes from Papio anubis, assembly GCF_008728515.1. Classification (NCBI taxonomy): domain Eukaryota; kingdom Metazoa; phylum Chordata; class Mammalia; order Primates; family Cercopithecidae; genus Papio; species Papio anubis. Next base: position 75,076,717 of record NC_044987.1, read on the forward strand.
GGGAACTCCCTCTATAAAACCATCAGATTTCATGAGACTTATTCACTACCATGAGAACAGTATGGGGGGAACCGCCCCCATGATTCAGTTGTTTCTACCTGGCCCTTTCCTTGACATGTGGGGATTATTACAATTCATGGTGAGATATGGTTGGGCACACAGCCAAACCATATCACAGAGAAATAAGACCATTTGAACTCTTGGATAGGACTATCACTAAGGTAGCCATGTTATTAATTTTTATGTTGCATAACAAATTACCAAAAATTTGATGGCTTAAAACAGCACCTATTTATTATTTTATAGTGTCCATGGGTCAGGAAAGCAGACATAGCTCAACTGGGCCCTCAGGGTCTTGCAAGGCTACAATTAAGGTGTCCACTGGGCTGTATTATTTCTGGAGTTCAGGGTCCTCTTCCTGCTCACAAAATGGCTGGCAGAATTCAGTTCCTTGCTTCTGGAAGACTAAGGCCCTCAGCTCTAGAGCCTGCCTGCAGTTCCTGAGGCCCTTTCCATAGGCAGTTCACATCTTGACAGCTTGCACCTTAACAGGCCCTCAGGATAATCTCTCTCCCTTTAGTCTGCTAAGACAGTTTTACATATAAGGTAACATAATCCAGGGAGTGACTATCCTGTCACCTTTATCATATTCTGTGAGTCAGAAGCAAGTCACAGGTTCTGTCTGCATTTAAGAGGATATGACTACAAAAGGACATGGCTCATGGGTCAGCACAGCATGTGTCTGCCATACCATACAACCTGGTGATCAACTGGGACACTTTGGAGAGTGGAAAGATGCTAGTCATAATAATTCTGAGACAACAGACATAAACTGGGACTGTCCCAAGAAACCAGGGCATATGGTCATCCTAGCTACAAATAACATGGGCAGTTTACTATGAGACTAGTGGAGGCAAAGTGTGATTCTGACCAGGTGGATCTGACAATACAATTGACCATTGGTCAACATGGGTTTCAGCTGTGCGGATCCGCTTATATGCAGGGTTTTTTTAGACCAAACTCAAATAGAAAATACAGTATCCCGGGATGTGAAACCTGCATATAGCATATAGGGAGGGCTGACTTTTTGTATATATGGGTTGTGCAATTTAGTGTGAGGGGTGGTCCTGGAACCAATCTCCAAGTATACTGAAGGACAACTGCATTTTATTGAGCAAATTATTATTTTTTAATCAGGTTATGAAGGATGGATTTAATTTCTACCAGCAGAAATGGGATGAGAGCAGAGTATCCAGGCAGAGAGAGAAGTCTGGGCAGAGATATAGCAGTGAGGAGGAACAGTCAGGTTCTCTGAATGAGGGAAGCCAGGCAGAGGACTGCAAAATGTGTATAAAGGTCTTCATTCCCAAAAAGGGGGCATAGGGGTTTACCTTGCTCTGTGCTCTTGGGCTGAAGTTTTCTGGGGAGAGGGCATCTCTTTAACCCTTAGTGCCTCTTAGATCTTCTAGAAGAGCTGCAGAAGAAAGGAGAGAGTCCTTCAGATTTCTGCATCCCAGGAGGGTTTCTGCTGGACACATACACCTATCAGGTGCCCCTCATTTCATTATTCCTATAAAGAAAATCCTAGAGGAAGGAGCAAAAAGAGATCAGTTAAATCCATAAATTTGATTAATGATTTGTTAGAATTGAGATTAAATAACCACATCAGCCCACAGATCAGCTCTGCAACTGTCTTATTCAGAGTTGCAATGGGTGTGCATAATTCATTCTGTGATCGTTCCTTGAGAGCACTCTACCATGGAGCACTATGTGCCTAGCTAACCTCTCTCCCTGCTTCTGGGTGGTCTTGTTAATTTTCCATCCATCCATCCCCTTCTCTGACTTAGTGACTACTTTGACCTCACATCACTTCATCCCTCACATAGGCAAATAGGAGTGATCCTTGAGATGGCCACAAATGGGCCCTAATATGGTTTGGATGTTTGCCCCAAAACATCCAAATCTCATGTTGAAATGTAGTCCCCAGGGTTGGAGGTGGGGTCTAATGGGAGGTGTTTGAGTTATGGGAGGCAGATCATTCATGAAAGGCTTGGTGCCTGCCCCATGTTCATGAGGGAGTTCTCACTCTATTAGTTCATGTGAGAACTGGTTGTTTAAAGAGCCTGACATCTCTCTATTGCTCCCTCTCTTGCCAGTTAACATAACTGCTCTCCTACCTTTCTGCCATGACTGTAAGCTTTCTGAAGCCCTCACCAGAGGCAGATGCTGGCTCCATGCTTTTGTATAGTCCATAGAACCATGAGCCAAATAACCTCTTTGCTTTATAAATTAGTCAGCCTTGAGTATTCCTTTATAGCAACACAGATGGACTAATATACACCCTCTGCTGCCACTAGTCCACTGGTTAAGTGACACTTGCTAGCATCATATATGGAACCACTTTTGGGAAAGGGTCAAGGAAGATACTCTGGAGGATGAGCCATTTGGTTCAGATGGGTTCTGTTGCCAGCTCAGGCTCTAGCTGAGAAAGGTGAGATGGAGACACTGAGTCATAGCCATGCCAAGCTCTGATGGCTCCTCAACTTCCTACTCAGGAGAAGAGGATGAGTCTGTATTGTGTGCCCTTGGGGAGTAGGAGGTAGGTCCACTTGATTGGAGCAAGGAAAGGAAAGAGGGAGCCAGGCAAATCCAAAGATCTGGAGCACATCTGTTCCTCTCCATTACAAAGCAAAAGATAAAATTTCCCTGATATTCATTCATTCCTTTATTCAACAGCTATTTATTGATCTTCACTTATGTGCCAGGCACTGGACTTGGTACTGCAAACTTAGCATTAACCAAAACAAAATTTCCACCTTCACAGATCTGACAGTCTTGGGTAAACGCTGAGAGTGGAGCGGTAACAAAGAAGAAAACAAGTAAGTAAAAAATAGAACAAAGGAAATGGGACGGTGGAAGGGCATACTTGATTAAACACAGGGAAAGGAAGTTAGCTCTAAGCAAGTGACATTTTATTTGAGAAGTGAAGGATGAGAAGGGGCCAGTAATACCCAAAGCATCTCAGACAGAAGAAAGAATGTATACAAATGTCCTGAAGTGGGAAAGAGAAGTTGGAAAACCCTTGTGTGGTTGAAGTTTCTGAGTGAGCAAGGGGCTGGCTCAGAGTGAGACAGAATTGTGATCAGAACTAGTTCGCAACAGACTTGTAGGCCAAAAGAAGTTGGATTTTCTTCTAAGTCCAATGGGCATCTCTTGGAGGGTTCTGAAAGTATCACACTGGTCTATTTTGAGGCAGTCAGGTCTGAGTCTTGGAGATGTTCAAGGATATTTCTAGAAGTGAATTGGAGAAGAGTCATCATCATAGGGTACTTAAGGCCATGAGGTTAAAGTCAGAATACTGGGCTGCCTTCTTGCCACTAGGGTTTGTGTTATCGCACGAGCATAGAAAATGCAGCTGAATTTCTAGTTATTCAAAGTTTTGTAACAAAATCTTCTCCCTGAGGAGAGGAGAGATCATCTATAGAACTGGAGAAGGTAAACATTTCCTCCAGAAATCAGTATGCTTCTGTGCTGTGTCCAGCAACGTGGCATGATGCAGGAACCAGAGGCCAGATGATGGGAGTATTTCCATGCTGAAAGCTATCTTGAATTTAAAAGAAACATGGAGAGCTGGTATCACTGGAGCCCAGTTATGGCTTCATGGAGATTTTTTTTGCTCATAATTCTATTATAGTGCATATTTGAAAATTTTCAGAATAAAAGGTTAAGTACAGGGACAAAGAAGAGAACTTTCAAGTTAAACATGTATTAAATATAATCCCTCATAAAAGCAGAGATTTATTTCGTACCCACCATGTGCCAAGTACTGTGCCTAGTACTTTACACAGAGCAAGTCTGGGAATGAGGTATTATTATCCTTGTTTTACAGATGAGAACACTGATGCTAAAATAAATTAGTGGCAAAGTCTGCCTAATTCTACTTCCGCATAGGATGCCGTAGGTATAGTCCATGAATATAGGCATATGTTGAAAAAAAGTATTCAAACGTTCATGGCAATGATAAAAACCAGATACAGAAGGGTGGTCCCCTCTGGGAAAAGTGGAATCAGACATGGATCAAAGAAGAGTACACAGGGACAGATACTGTACCCGAAGCAGAAGACTGGAAGCAAACATTACACGATGTAAAATCTGATAAAGCTGATGGTGGGAATACTGGTATTAGTTATAGTGTTTGCTATACATTTCAGAATGTTTGAAATATTCATAATAAAAAATAAAATTAAACAGATGAAATGGGCGCAGACCTTGGAGACAAGTTATGGTTTTGATCACCAACATTAATTCTACCCAGGAAATGTCAGTGGGTGAATCTCTACACATTGCAGCCACAACATGAACATTAAGAATACGAGGACTGAACTAACTTCATCATGTCTCTAGGAAGCTGGGCACTAGCTGATAAATTTACATCTAAACAAAAGGAAGTTTACAGCTCACAAATACAAGTCATGCTGAAGTTATGGTCATGAGAAGCAGTGCCGGGCAGGGCCCAAAGGACTAGAGTACCGGAAGGAGAAAAATATCCTCAGTTTGAAAGAGCCTGGTCTCTGGACCCACACAGGCCTGGAAGGTGAGCTTAAGAAGGAAGGTCTTCTGGGGATAAAAAATATATATGTTAAATGCACCCTGCATAACAAGAACTCTGTTAGGTGCTCTGCACACATTATTCCATTTAATCTTCAAAACAACCCAGGAGATAGCTGTAACTGTACCCATTTTAGAGATGAGAAAAACTGAAGCTCAGAAAGATTAAAAGACCTGCACAAGATGCACAGTAGTAAGCTGAGGTACCCAGATTCCCATCCAGATCTGTCTGATTTTAATGCCGCTGCTCCTTCCATTTCCATCAAGATACCACTCTGCGAATTCCTTTCACCCGAGTCCCCTGCTGCCTGCTGAGATAGCCCTCCTCTCTCTACCTGCACCAGCTCAGCAGGAGCAAGATCTGTTTCCCAAAAGACCAAGGAAAAAGAAGGTAGTCAGGTGGCAGAAGAGAAGCCAAGAGGAAGTGGGAGTGGGCTGGATGATTTACATCATGCTCTCTGGTTCTGATAGTGTGGCCAGGAAGAGTATTCCCTGTTATTACCAGGGAGACTAATAGAATGGCAAGACGAATATACCAATGGTCAGGTGCAATGGCCACAGGATTCTCCTGAGAAGGTAAGTGAGGATGATGAGGGTGATCCCACTGCTAGAGCAACTTCTATAGGCAGCAAGTACTCCTGGTTTTCAGGGCAATGTGTCAACTGCGCCCATAGAAGAAAACAGAAAATAGGAAAATATATCTAAAGGGGAGAAGGGCATAGGAAAGAAGTAACACAGTCCACGGTTGGGGATGGTACTGAGAACAGTTCCAGAGGTGACACCCGCCAAGAGAGGGATTTCTAGGTGCCTAGAGCAAGTGGCCTCCCCAGTAGGGAGTACCTGTGGAGACGGAAGGGACCTGCTTGCTTCATGCTTCCAATATGTTTAAGAATGGCAACATTCACAATTCTTTTCCTTGAACAGCAGACTTTTTAATACAAAGGGACTATTACTTTTACCTTTATCCCAGAAGGAATTTCCCAGTGGAAATACAAAGACCAATGGTGTGGCAGACACTTAAGCATGTAAATTCACTCCAAAGAAAGAGTTAAAGTGCTTTCTAATATAAATTGGTTTTCGGTATTTCAGTGCCAATATAATTAGATTGTAACAAGCAAAGCCCTGTAACATAACACAGTGAAAATTTGAAAATTTGATTCTGCCTGGCAAACAACCAAGTCCCTGCGTGTGCGCAAACCTGACATTAATAAGCTACAAGAGATTACATGATTTAGAAAAGAAGCACTTGGTGTTACCAAATCAAATAATAGATCTCTAGGCTATAATTAGGAGAATTGGGACTCAACAATGAAGTCATAATACTGTAATTTAGCTGTGAGTAACAGAGCCACGGAGTCACATTAGGAGGTGGGATAGAGTCTCAGTGGTGTGCAGCTCCCAGTGGGGCGGTGGCTCCAGCACCCCGCACGCAACCACCTGTTGGCACCATGAAGTCACATGATGAACCTTGGCCCTCTGTGGCTGCATGGGACCCTAGTGCTTCAGACACACCACTTTAAAGATGAAGCTCCCCAGGGACAACTGAGGGGGCAGGGCTGCTGCCAGGGCCATGTGGGCAAATTGCTGCCCCAGAGTGCTTTGGGAGCTAACAAAAGACACACTAAAAACACAGAAACATAAACAAAGCAAAACAAACACTGTTAAAAAAAAATAGAAAGAGAGTGAGAGAGCCCAGCAGCATCATTTATAGTCCCTGAGCTGTAGGGGATTGTCAGGTTGGGCAAGTGTATTTTTCCTCTGAAATAGTTTCTATGTAGAATAGGCAGAGCTTTACTCCACCACCTCCCAGCAGAGTAACACAATCTGTGCTCTTAGGTCATAAAACCATATAATTTCACATGGAAAAGAAATCCTAGCAGGGCTTCTTAACCTGGAGTGCCCCAAGGGGGTCTGCGGATAGAACTAAATTTCAGTATAATTGGTTTTCGTTGTAATCCTGTGTATTTTATTTTATGCATTTTAAAACATTATTCGGGTAAGCGGGTCTGTAGCAGATGCTGGAAGTGCCCCCTTGCACAGCTCTCCAACCTTTCAATATGCCCCAGGTGGCTTCCAACTGTCAGTATCTGAATCTCTGGGTCTAAGGGCTCTCTACCTCACCAACTATGCAAGGAACCACTGCCTGGATGCCCACACATGGCAGGCTTGAGGTGCCAGGGTATTAACACCCTTAGGAGTAGGTGTATAATTACCCCAGCTCCCTCACCCTTCAGGTAGAAAAATTCTGAGAAGTGGTTTTGCGCCTTTTACAGAGTATCCTGCAGGATAAAGCTCCAGTTTCCCACTTTATTGGCTTTCTTTCCTTTTATACTTCTCTATAGGTATTTTCTGTAACTCTCAAATACGTTACTTGCACTTAGAATCTGCTTCTGGGAAAATCCAAACAAAGATAGGGTTCACAGGTCAACAGACCGCCAAAAGGATTCATGGTAATTTAAAAAAAAAAAAAAAATTAAGAAGCCTTGCCAGGTAGATCTCAGGTCCTCCCCTTACTCTAATCACCATTTCATAGATTAAGAAACTGGGGCAGAGAGAGCTAAGTACCTTGTCCTACAAAAGGGAGTTAAAGTATGACATTCGCTTCTTTTTGGCTATTGTTGCTCTTATGATCATATCTTGCTTACTGATTCATTTTCCACATTTAACTTTTGCAATCTGATTTCTCTTCTTTCCTTATTCTTTCCCAAATTCTCTCCATCAGCAGCCATGGGTCCAGCATTGCAGGCCCTTTGACTGGATGCTCTTTTCTGTTCTGCCCTGAATGCATTTGGCAGGGGCCTTGCTATGCATGACCCTATTCCTGTGGCAGCTGCTCCCAGGCCTGAGCCACAGCAAAGTGTAGGAGAAGAGTCTCTCCCACATTCAACACAAATACCATCTCCAAACATTTAGTTGCCCTTGGAGCCTGATGGCACCTGAGTATAAGCTTTCCTTCTTCCAGGATTCCACAATAGGATTTAGCACTGGGATGAAAAGTAGTGTGCTTATTTCATTTACATTTATATCATTTCCCTATAAAGGACATTGTTCTAGTTATGATTTTAAACAACTTATGAAAATATTATGCTATAATAAAGAGAGCATATTAGTATATCAGGTAGAAAAATATAGAGATACAATTATATTAGGAAGCCAGGAGTAAAGTTACACAGAAAAAACATATAGCCATTTTAATAATAATAGTAACAGTAATAATTATGCTATTTACAACTATTTTATGTAATCTTCACCACTTCCTCAGGATATTGGTATTATTGTTTATAGATGATGAACCTTCCTTGGGTGAGGAAAGTCCCAGAAAGTAGTTTAACATATTGACATTAATTCCTCAATTTTAAAAGTTAACTTCTTCTTTCTATACTCTCCCTTCTTGTAAGAAGCTCCCCCCTCCCCTTCTTGCCTCCAAATGGGAGAATTAATCTTGGCTTGCTGTGAGGACAACAATCTGACTAAATTCTTTCTTGTCTCATTTTGAATGACTTGTCAGGTCTTTCTGTGACTGTATCCCAGTTAGTTAATATGAATCTCTAAGTTTTATAGGTTTTGACATAGAAAATAGAACAGGAAAATCTTTTCGGGTATTGTGGATAGGTTGTCTTCAGGCAAGGTGGCTTTTCAATAATTCCCCAAAGCTACATCCAAGATGGTCAGGATGTCCAGGCAGGAAGCAAGTGTCAGACAAAGAAACAAAGGAAGAAAACTTAGGCCAGGCTGAATTTATTTGTGGACCCTAAAAGACAATTTCTTTGATACAATAGCCTTACCCTTTATTGTCTATTTCTCAGCACCACAACATGATAATTAAGAAAAACAAGAAGAAATCTATCTATGCGATTTCCCTATTCTAAAACTTTTGTTGGATCACGATTGTTGAGTATTAAGATTTAGCTGCCCTGAAGTTTTCAATATATATTTTAAGTAATCTAATTCCACCTTCAAATAACAGTATACTTCTTTACAGTTATACATGAAGATACCATGTAATAGATTATTCCCAATTCCTCCTTCCTTTTCTTTTATGCATTGCTGTCATTCATTTCACTTATCCATATGCTTATCCAATATATTGCTACTATTATTACTTTAAACAGTTATCAATTCAAAGTAAGAAAAACTAAGACTTTTTCTTACCTTCGTTTACTCTTTCTCTGACATTCTTCCTTTCATTTTGTAGACCCAAGTTCTGACTTAAATAATTTTCTTTCTGTCTGAAAAACTTTTTATATTTCTTGTGAGGAAGATGCACTGGTAATGAATTCTCAGTTTTTCTTTATCAGAGAATCTCTTTGTTTCTCCTTCACTTTTGAAAGAAATGTTACTGGGTATAGAATTCTAGGTTGCTATTTATTTCTTTTGACACTGTAATTATTTAGCTCTACTCTCTTTCTACTTGCATGGTTTCTGATAAGAAGTCTGCTATAATTATCTTGTTTCTCCATGGGCAAGGTTCTCCCCAAGATCATCCCCCACCCAGGCTTCTTTCAAGAATTCCTCTTTTTTTTTTTCATTTTTTGTTTTTTAGTGGTTTGACTACAATATGCCTAGGTATCGACCTTTTGTATTCAGTGAAACTCTTTGAGCTTTCTGAATCTGTGATTTGGTCTATCATTCATTTCTGAAAATTATCAGCCACTATTACTTCCAATATTTCTTCTGCTCCATTCTCTCTTTCTTCTTCTGGTATTCCAGCTATACATATGTTATACCTTTTCAAATTATCCCATAGTTCTTGGATGTTCTGTTGGGTTTTTACCCCCTTATTTTTCTCTTTGCATTTCATTTTCAGAAGTTTCTATTGACCTATTTGAAAGTTCACTGATTATTTCCTTTCTCATGTCTACTGATAAGCTCATCAAAGGCATTCTTTATTTCTGTTACAGTGTTGTTGATTTCTAGCATTTCCTTTTGATTCTTTCTTAGAATTTCCATCTCCCTGTTTACATTACTCATCCATTCTTGTATGTTGTCTGCTTTTTCCATTAGGGCCTTTAACATATTAATCATAGTTATTTTAAATGCCATGTCTGATAATTACAACATCTGTGTCATATCTTAGTCTAGTTCTCTTGGCTGCTTTGTCTCTTCAGACTGTGTGTTTTTTCTTGACTTTTAGAATGCCTTATAATTTTTGTTTGTTGAAAGACTGACATGTGCTGAGTTGTAGAAACTGAAGTAAATAGGGCTTTACTGTGAGGATTTATGTTAAGCTGGCTAGCACTGGGGCTATGTTAATATTTCTGTAGCTGGTGCTAGAGATTTCAAATTCCTCTAGTATCCTTGTTTTTGTTTTCCTTGTCGTCCTCGGGCTTTACTAAGTACTCTTCCTTGGAGACAGTCAGTGACCTAATGGTTCTATTGGCTGTAATCCACTGTTATGCTGGAGTCCTATTGGTGTAGTGGTAAAATTTGTTAGGATAGAAATATTCTATTACTTATTAAATCCTGGTATTTAGTAGGTGATCTTTTAGTCTGTGGGCTGTAACCTTCACAAGTGTTTTTCTATTGGCATGGCACTTTTCCTTCTTAGATGAGACGGGAAGGCTAGACAGGTCTGGGGTGGGAGGAATGAATGATCTTCCTCTGGGTAGAATGAGGCTCTGATGAAATCTTTCTCCTCCCTCCCCACCGGAAGGTTGCACTCTGTTATGAAGAATGCTCTGGATATATTTCACAGTGGTTATTCTTCCCCTTCTTTTGCCAGAGTCATTAGGGAATTTTTCTTGGCCCTTCACCATGAGAAACTGATGGGATTCCCAGAGGCAAAACCCGTAAGAGTGTGGTGCTTCCTCAGACTGCAGCCCCCAGGAGTTTCTTGCTCCCATATTATAATGCCCACACTCAGCCTCAAACAATTAATCAATGTTAGCATTTTACTGTTCCTGCCAGTTTGTGGCTCCAGCAGCTTCTGTTCCAGATGAGCTGATCTCAGCTCTGTTTCCCTGGATCTACCTGTCTCCCCATATTTTGGGGTATTGGCTTACCTTGTCATCTCACTTTGCAGATGGGTCAAGAAAAGTCACTGGCTTTTAGTTTTCTCAGTTTTTTTTCTTACGGAAAGGATGGAAGTGATGAATTCTAAACTTTTTTTACATGTCAGAGCTGAAACTGGAAGTCCAGCATTGAGATTTCTTACTCTAGAGTAGAAGAAGGTATTGACATGGAAAGAGAATTCTATCCCTTTCTACCTGAGGCATTTGGAGAGAAAAAAGAGAAACAATGGGAAAGGAAAAGAAGGTCTGATGCCAGGGTTTTTATTTTTCCTCCTGCTTATCTCAGGGCTAAACTTTAAAGGGGAGTAGCTTAGAAACATTCAGATAAGGGGAGGGAAAGCAGGGGCAGAGGAAGAGTATGAAGCAGTATTCTGCCCTGCGTCAGTTATAGGACTCTGGGGAAAGAGTACCTGCTGGCAGTAATACTCTCTGGCAGTACAAGAGAGTTAGTAGGAACTGCTGGCTCACTGCTTTCCTGAGTTTCTCTTGGTTTACATGCAGTATGTTCAAGACTCAGAAGTTCCTGAAAGTGATTTAAAAGGCAGCAGATTTGGGATGCAATGGACTTGTCGTAGAGTCTGTCATAACAAAAGTAAAGATGACTCTCAGCCGAGGATAAAGAATGGACGCCAGGGCTGGTGGTATCCCGGCAGAGGCAGAGCTGCAGATGAGTCAACAGTGCCAAGGAGAGCTGAGATGAAGATCAGTTAGCCAGGGAGGGTTACAAGGTTCAGATTAAACTGAAAGAGTGAAGCAAGGCAAATGAAGGCATGAAGGCATTTGCCATGGGCTCAGCTGCAATAGGACAGGTGCCATCAGGCAGAAGAACACACTACTTCTTAGACCAGAGAATCTAGAGGACAGTACAATAATGCCTCATGGATCTTGAGGGCCCTTCTTCCCAATGAGTGCAAGGTCCCAGATCAGACCCTCTCCTCCGCGTATACCAGGATGCCATCTTGATTTGTAGCCAAAGGTAGGAAAACAAAAACCTAAAGAGACTCTTTAGATTATTTGGTCAGATTAAAATTACAGATTGAACTAATTACTTTTTATGCTAACCATTAGGTAACACATGAAGAATGTCAGAGAAGTTGAGAAATTTAAATAAAATGCATGTTCTCTGTGTCCACCTGAGTTTATTTGGGGGTTGTGATTCCACTACACTCTTCTGTCCATTACCCTGACTTATGTACTTTATAACACATCATGATCTGAAGATTTCTTATTTATTTGTTTGATTTGTATGTCTACCTTAGCAGAAAGAGTGCTTCAAGGAAACAGTAGCCTGGACTTTGTCTCATTTGCCACTGGGAAGCTAACCCTGAGACTAGGGTCTGGTTCACAGAAGGTGCTCAATCAATACTTGTTGAATGAATGGTGCTTTGTAAAGCCTCTTTGTCAGGTGAGACATATGGGTGTAAGGATTGTGAACCTCAAACAATTCAAGTAATTATTTTAATTATTTAAATCTCATAAATTATTTTAATTAACGCTTATTAAGTGCCAAAACACTTTACATATGTAGACTCATTTAAATATTTACAACACCACCATGAAGTCAGTAATATTATTATCCAATTTCTAAATGAGAAAATGAAGGCACAGAGAAGTTAGTTAGGTAACCTGTCTAGGTCACCGAGCGCACGAGAGTCAGGGCCAGGGTTTCAAACAAAGCATTATGGTTCCAAAGCCTGTACTCCCATCCACCATGCCACACTGCCTCAAAATCTCATGTGTGGCCTCAGCTCACCGCCTCCTTCCCCTCCTCCCTCACACCAGATGAGCCACAGACGGTTAAGTAGGCAGCGAACACTTCTCAAGATGTTTTCATCGATTTTGCCAACACTCAGCTGCTTTATCGGCTCTGATGAAACATTTGTGACAACCACAGCAATTGCAATGATCATTTCCATGCTGAAAACATTTGCCTACAAAGCAGACATTTTCTCTTCAAAGTAAACACTGGTGCTGCTGAGAGGCGGCTGCCCATACCCACGCGCACCCTGCTTCCTCTAAATGCCTCGAAGGCAAAATCCCCTCAAGGGATGATGACAACAGAGAACAGGATGTGGACTCCTCCTCCAGGAGACCTCGTCTGACATTCTCAGGCCAGTCATGAGGTGTCTCCCCTCATCCTGACCTGTGAACCCGAAACCCAGCCCTTACTCCACACGTGCTAACAACACTAGGCACAGAGCAATCACCCTTCCTGATTATGTGTCTGGTCTCCATCTTGGCTGCATCATGAGGGTATGAATGATGGTTTATTGATCTTAAACCCAGCACTCAGTGCATCTGCTTCATTAATTAGTTAATTGTAAACAGAAGAAGTTGTTGAAGCCCCTGAAGCTGGTCCTATTAAGTTCAGAAGAAAATAAGATAGAAGTCAATAGTGTTGGGTAGAGAGAGGAAGAACCGCCTTAGAGTAGAATTTCCCTAAGTATATTTCAGTAAGTCCTACTCCAAAAGATATTAATAGGGCAGTTGGTGGGAGGGTGGGGTGGGGAGGCTCTCATTGCCAAATAAGATGAATACATGCAGAATTAAGTGGAATTAAAGCAAAAAAAGCATCTTTCTGGAAGACTTCTCAGAGCCTTTGGCATGTCAGAATGCCTGGTGAATCCCCAGAATGGGCATGAATGTATAGCATTTTGCAAATGCATTTGACCATAGGCCCGTTTCTTTTCCAGGCATTTCAGCATCCTAGCGGACTATAGAAACCAACTTGAAGAGATGCTGTCTGCACAGGAGAGGACAGAACCTCCTCAGTCAATATTTTACGTGGGCATGGATGGACAGATCACAGAAAGCTGATCATTAGCATGGTTGAAGTCTTCCTGAGAATAGAGAGATCCAGATGGCAGCTCTGTGGGAACAGCCTCTCAGACACATGGAAGAATGTACTGCACACATAACAAAATGGACCACTACACGCTAAGTCCCGTGCTGGGTCTTCTCAGGAAACTAATTCAGCCTCCGACAGCCCTGGGAGGTCAGTGCTAATATCCATTAATGAGGAACTCCAGGACTGTGGAGGCTGGCCAGTGGACTTTGCGGAAAAGATGGGAGTCTTCCAAACACAAATCCAGTGGCTTCTCTACATTACCTAGCTGCTTAAATAAAGACAAAAACCCAAAAGGTGTGAGCAGTTCACCTCTCTTTCAAGGCTCTGGGGTCTGCAAGACCATCTTCTTGAAGAACCTGACCAGAAACGAGCTTCACCTGGGGCAAGATGGAGACCTCTCCCCAAGTCAGAGAGAAGCTCTTCTCATACCTCATCTACACACCAAATCACGAACTTTGCCGGCGTTCTTAAGTGATTGTGACTGTTTCGTTTTCGAAATATCAGTCGGCCTGTTGGAGTAATTTTATACTTAAATTATTTAAATGCAATCTAGCCATTGAAGCAATTTCCCCTGCACAGGAGAAGTGTTTTCTTTTTTAGGGAACTGAAGCATGATAAATAAATGAATAAAGACTTGTAGCAGTGTTTCTCTCTCTCCTGAAGAAAGCACTTCAGCGGCGAGTCCCTCTTGTCAGAAATCTTGGAACTCATAATATTCCCTGTGGTTCTGCCGCTCAACATTAAAAATAACCAAAGACTCGAGTCACAGTTGTGTTTTTTTTCTAGACACGAAGCACATTTTACGCCACAATGCCCGGGATGACACAGGGACAGTGCAGCGCTTGCTAATATTCTCTACTGCCTCTCTCCCCAGGCCTGCAAGCAGTTAGAATGGCTTAGTGGTGATCACAAATGCTGTCCCATTTGGAAAGCACTTCTTTAAGGCAGCACCGATTAAAATTCATGAAAGGCGGCTTGCTTGCATAAATAAATTAAAAGATGCAAAACTAAAGTTTAAACACCCATACACAACTAGCATTTTGCAAACACCATATGCACCGCGGTTCTCAATTCTGGGCTGTCATGCAAGAAGTAGGGAAAGAGGCCTCATTGGGTTTGAATGCATAAAACTGGGAGCACCTTGATCACCTTCGGCACAAAGGAGTCTCAGCAGCAAAGTATGAACTAATTGATTTGCACCTTGTCTAAATGCATATGGATTTTAGGGGAGAATGCCAATATCTGGAGAGTATTGTTTAAAAAACTAAAAACAGAAGGAGCACAGATTTTGCAATTGGACAATGCCAGGTCCTAGCTCTTAAAATTACTATGTTATTTTGGGTAAATCATGGACAGTCTCTGATGCTCAGTTTTCTCATCTGTAAAATAAGCATAAGACAATTAACCTCTAACCTTAGATTGTGGTGTGGAGAGTAAGTGATATGCCACACACAGGTCAGCTAGCAGAGAGGAGGTGCTCATAAACGTTTGATTCCCCTCTTCCTGCCTTTATCTTACATTTCTACAGTGGTGGCCTTGTGAAAAAGGAATGAGCCCTGGGGTTACAAGCTTTAGAGCTGAGCCCCAGCTCTGCCACTCACTGGCTGTGTGACCTCAGAGAACCAATTTCATCTCTCTGAGCCTCAGTTTCTTCCTTCATCAAGTGAAGATGTTAACATCACTTCTCTCCCAAATGTACATAACATCTATGAGGTATCTGGTCATTTCAACATTATAAGGTAGACATGACCAGCAACCTTATCACCATTTCCTTAGTGAAGAAATCTTAGAGAAGATTTTATTTTCCCTCCAGAACTCTAAGGTAGAGAGTGTATAGTGCACACATTCTCTCTCTAAGATAGAGAGCTCTGGAGGAAAAATAAAATCTTCTCTAAAAATACATAACTGTAATGACATACTTCACACAGGTTTGGAGTTCAAATCTGCACCATCCATGTTGCTGGGTGACCCTGCCCCACCTCCCTCCACCCTGCCCCGCCTGAGCTCGCAACATGGGAAATTAACAAAAAATAAATAGGTCTCACCATTGCCTTAGTATCATCAGGAAACTGATGGTAAGAGATGAGACAGAGTGAGCCCAAAGTGACTTAGCAGATGTGCGACAGAGTCAGGACCGAAAAGCAGATGAGCCTAGCTCCCCCAATTCCACTGCATGTGAGGTATTGGCCCTCCTCCCACTCCAGTGCCTTTTTGCTGACTCTGAGGCAGCTCAGGATCTGCCTGGGAGAAACCTGGTCCAGGTTTCCTTCAGCTGTGGGCATTTAGAAGCCTGCCCCACCCTGATGGAATGAATATTATTTCATCCCTAAGCTCCAAAGCCTTGCTGCCATATTCTGATTATTCAATGCAGTTGGCATCAATGGGATACATTCCAATCTATCTAAGGAATAAGTATGCTCTTTTCTGAACACCATAAGCTGCTGTTCTCAGACGGGGAGAGGCTGGAGCTGGAGTTCCACAAAACCTTCACATGGGAGAGGTGAGTTCATGGGAGACCAGCTAAAGCAGGCTTGAAATAAGTTCCCCTTCATGAGTTGGTTGGGTGGGGGAATCACATCAGAAGCCTGGGAACCTCCATCTGGCATTCTCTATCTGGAGCTCTCTAGCAACATATTAAACCTCGGGGATCACCAGGAATCAGAGCCAGATCCAACGGGGAAAATTCTAAAACACATTGTACCTGTCAGTAGTCTTGGAGGGGAGCAAAAGAAATAAATTCTGACTAATAGAAGCAAATTAAAAGTGTGAGAGGAATTTATAAAGAGGGTATCGGGGAAAATAGTCTTCAATAGGTAATGGTAATCTGAAATTCTCCTTCCAAAAAATACCTAGAAATGCTAGAAAGACATGATAAACAAACTATGTATTTTAGCTTTTTTTTTTTTTTTTGGAGAGATGAGTTCTCGCTATGTTGCCCAGGCTGGTCTTGAACTCTTGCTCTCAAGCAATCCTCCTGCCTCAGCCTCTGGAATAGCTGGGGTTGCAGGCATGAGCCACCATGCCGGGCTATATTTTAACTTTCAGGAGCTTGTAAGAAAGTAAAAAGAATCCCTGGGGCAATTAAAATAAAGAGAAAACTAGACCCTTGTAAGCTGACCCTGAACTGCCCTGGTAAGTAGGTAGGGAGGTGTGAAAGGGCATGGGAGGTGCCAATATCATTGACCTAAAAGCTTGGCTTTTTATGCCTACCTTGGAACAAAAGACCAAATCTAAACACCTGAACAAAAAGACATCTGCATAAAGCCAGAACACTCAAGGGGTTACACCATGTATAAAAGAAAAGACTTGAAAATCCACTCAACCTAGTCTCTGTGTACAAGGACACTTGTCTGTACTGATTGAGCTCTGGAGGGAAAATCAAATCTTCTCTAAGAATACATAACTGTAATGACATACCACATACAAGTTTGAAGCTCAAATTTACACTATCCATGTATATTTTTGGTGACCCTCCCCCCCACCCCTGCCCTGCAACATAAGAAATTAACAACAACAACAAAAATAGATCTCAAACAAGAAATACTTTGGGGCACCTGGCAGATGCAAGGTTTATGTCATTATTTTCCTTATTTATGTAACTCATAGTGAAACTCCTAATACAATGAGGACAAAATCTGAGTAAAGACGGTAGGAAAAATAACAGGGCCATGTTTTCAAGAAAAGTAGATAATAGAAATATTGGAAAATTGGAAAATAATAGTCTAGTTCATTAAAAGCAAAAAGAAACAGAACATGAGAAATGAGAAAGACATTAAGGAAAAGAGTCAGGCAGATTTTTTTTAAAGATCCAAAAAACAGTAACAGAAGTAAAAATTTTTACCATTGAAATTTAAAAGTAACACAACACAACAAAACAAAAACCCTCAATGGATGAGTTTAAAACTCACTACAAAGGGGGAAAAGAGAGTTATTGAAATGGGAGATACACATTATAATGAAAATGTGGAAGTCCAAAGAAAATGTCTCAGATCAGTAAGAAAAGAAATGAGTTAACTGACTGACAGAATACTTCTCAACAGAAACAGGAGAAAACATACTATAGTGGAGTAATAGTTTCTTTTTTTGTTTTTTTAGAGACATGGTCTTGCTCTGTCACCCAGATTGGAGTGCAGTGGCACCATCATAGCTCTCTGCAAACATGAACTCTTGGCCTTAAGTGATCCTCCCATCTCAGCCTCCCAAAGTACTAGGATTACAGGCCTGAGCCGCCATGCCCAGCCAGAATAATGTTTTCAAAGTACTGAGATAAAACCATTGTCAACCTAAAATTCTACATCAATCTAATATTCTTCAATCATAAGATTGAGGATGAAGACATTTCGGGACACATGAAGGCTAAAGACAAATACCACCAATAGACTTTCATTAAAAAAAAAATTACTGATCGGGCGCAGTGGCTCATGCCTATAATCCCAGCACTTTGGGAAGCCAAGGCGGGCGGATCACCTGAGGTCAGGAGTTCAAGACTAGCCTGGCCAACACGACGAAACCCTGTCTCTACTAAAAATACAAAAATTAGCCAGGCACAGTGGTGGGTGCCTATAATCCCAGCTATACGAGAGGCTGAGGCAGGAGAATCACTTGAACCCAGGAGGCGGAGGTTGCAGTGAGCCAAGATCTTACCACTGCACCCCAGCCTAGGTGATGGAGCAAGACTCCACCTCAAAAAAAAAAAAAAAGAAAAAATTACTAAACACTATATTTCACGAAGAACATTGAAAGAGAAGAAAAGGTTGAGCTGTGCTGTAAGAGTGAAAGGTAAGCAAAGAAACTGGCAAATATGTGGGTAAATCTAAATAGATGTTAACTTATTAAATAATTATAATAACTAATTTCAGGGTAAAAACAAGGTGGAACTAAAATAGAGGGCAATAATGTAAAGTGGGAGAAGTGAGATTGCTGTTAAAGTGGTCAAGGTCCTTTTGTTGTGTATTTTATATAAAAATATATATTTTATACATGTAGTATATATAACATATATATTATATATACATATTCTACACACACATACAAGTAATCCCCCCAAAATAAACATACAAATCCATAAACTAGAGAATATCAAACTGGATTTAACATAAAGCATATTGGGAAATTAAATTACTTCCAATAAATTTAGATTTGTAAGTTCAAGTTTTGATGAAACCCTTCTACTCTAAACACCTGGGGAATGTTAGGAATTTTAGGGGGTAAACACATCATTCTCTTTACCCTCCTCACCTATTCAGTGGAGATGGAGATACAGACACAGCAGTTAGACATACGGAGATCAAAGTATCATTTTATTACTCATCATGACTCTGTTTTTTCCTTAGGTGTGCAACGCCATACTACATGCTGACCCCGGAAGCTGGACTGAGTTGCTCACCCAGTGACAGATAGCGCTAGGCAACCTTAGGCCTTCCCCTTCGGAGACAGAGTCTTCTCCTGTAAACGTTGTGACATGAAGAAGGAGAGAAGAATCCATGCTTTCTACAGGATGTAGATAAGAAGAGAGAAAAGGAGGGAGGAAGGAACTGGGCTGACCACACTCAGCTCATGCCATAGAAGCACTGAAGTATTGCCATGGGACAAAGACCTGATTTTTAACTGGGAAAATGAGGGTCAGTAAAAGCGACTGTAAAAACTATCAGGTAGGGAGAGGCAAGCACCAAGAAATAGAAAAAAATATATAGCTAAAAATAAAACCTGAAACTTGAGATTTTCCTACTGACCAAAAGTATAAAGGACGTAAAGAAATCCAAAGCTAATAAAGATAGCCAACAAAAGGAAAAATCAGGGCATGTGTTCTCTCCACATAAAACTGATGTTATTAAAGCAATTTTCCAAAGTTATTAAAGTATGAGTATTTTAAAATTCTCAAAGAGAACAGCAAATAAGTAAATTCTATGAAATAAAGAGCAAAAAGTGATGAAATAAAAAAGTGGGAAATGAATAGGTACATGTAAAAAGAAACCGATTCACAATTCACATTCTAAGAAATGAACAGTGGAGTCATTGAAATAAATTATTCAATGAATGAACGCTGAATCAGACACAGTTGAAATGAGAATTAGCAAACTAGAGGATAACAACAAGGAATTCACCCAGACCTCAGCAGAAAGAGAAAAAGGGATGATTTTTAAAAAAAATAATGCAAAGAACAGTTTAGGGAAGTAGAAAATAAACTGAGAGTCTCCAACATACATCTGAGTTCCTGATAAAAATAATAGAGGAAGTGAAAGGGAAATAACATGATAAAACAATAGAATTCTCCAGGACTGAAAAAAGATATGAGGACTCTTGGTTAAAAGTAGAGGACTGGCAGCATTCACTATACTTTTATCCCTTCCTAAATTTCACTAAAATGACAGTGAATGGATTTTTAAAAGCCATACATTAACAAAGCAAAAAAGAACAGGAGAGAAGGCAATAGCAACAAAATTTTGGAAGCTAGAAATAAAATAAAACAATAATCTGTCTTAGTAAATTTTAGAATGCTGAATCGTAAATCAGCAGTGGGAAAAGTCAAGAGGCAACCCAGTTCATATCACAGAACTGGCTAAAGACTCAGGATTTTACAGCAGCTAAGAACTTCTGGAACTGGGGTAAAGACAGGGCTAAAGACAGGTGAATTGGGTCAAAAATCTGTGGGAAAATCAATCAGATCCCACATCACTCCGCAGAGCCAGTCAACTGCCCTGTTCACCCAGCCAAGACTAGAGTCCTTTTCTCACAAGCAGTGCTTCTCCTGGTGTGGACCCAGGAGCAGCAGCTTCAGCATCACCTGGGAACCTGTTAGACATGTAAATTATTGAACCGCACCTCTGACTTAACTGAGCAGAAATTTAAGGGGTGGGACCCAGTATTCTGTGATTTAACAAGCTCTCCAGTGAAATATGAGAGCCACTGTTTTGTTTGTTTGTTTGTTTGAAACAGAGTCGCGCTCTGCCACCTAGGCTGGAGTGCAGTGGCGTGATCTTGGCTCACTACAACCTCTGCTTCCTGGTTTCAAGCAATTCTAGCACCTCAGCCTCTGAGTAGCTGGGATTACAGGTGCATGTCACCACACCCAGCTAATTTTTGTATTTTTAGTTGAGGCGAAGTTTCACCAAGTTGGCCAGGCTAGTCTCAAACTCCTGACCTCAAGTAATCCACCTGCCACAGCCTCCCAAAGAGTTGGGATTACAGGCGAGGGATTTTAAATGGCAGGGCAATAAGCATAATGGAGATGGATGTATTATATCGAAAACAGGAAAATTTGGTAAAAGTTTCCTTACTGAATGTTGAGGCTCAGCATTATTTTCTTCCTGACTCTAGAATGCTGGCAGATAGAATATAATATCATCTCCAGGAAAGAGACCGAAAGGGACTTCTCTGGGAAGTCTGACAAAACGCAACCAAATACAAAGGGAACGACCTTCAGGTACTGACAAGGAAGGCTCTCCGAGTAAAATCCCAGCCAAATCACAGTTGACAAATCTTATAACATGTCTAAACCCTCTATTCAGGTTTGAAGTCCTACATTCTGAAATACGGTCAGACAACCAAGGGCTATCAGACACCCAGATATCTAAGGAAATCTTCTGACATCATAGATTTCTTTTTAATGGTACACTGTAGAGAACTGGTGAGAAGAAAACTATAAAAACACCTATCGGTCATGCCCTTAGAAATTTAATACTGCAATCATTCCTAAAAAAATGGAAAACTGGGAATATTCAGAGAACGAAAGGGAAATCAGGGAAATTAAAAATATCACAAAAATGAGAAACACAATAGGAAGTTTTAAATTAGAAAATTTCCAGGAAAAAAAATAAAGATGAAGAGAAGAATACCCAGAAAGTAAAATATAAATAAATTAAAAACATAAGTCAGGAGATCTAATAACCAAATAATAGGATTTTTAGGCAATTTGAGGAAATGAAACAAATACAATGATCAAAAATATAATTCAAGAAAAGTCCCCACAACAAAAGAACCTGAGTTTCCTGATAAAAGAGTTTATAAGGGCAATGGATTAAAAAGAAAATTTTGAGGACTTATGGCAAGACATATCAGTATAAAATTTCCAAATAATAGGGACCAAGAGAAAGTTCCACAAGTTTCCAGAGGAAAAACACACCACAAAGGCTCAGGAATCAGACTGATTTCAGACTAATACCAGTCTGGAGGTTGGAAAACGATGGAGAAATGCCTTAAAAATTCATTCTATTCTCAAACTATTAATAAGGTGTGAAGGTAAAAGAAAAATATTTGTAGATCACAAAAGATTACTTTCCATTCAACTTTCCCAGAAAGCCACTAGAGGATGCACTCCAAGAAAAAGAGGGAATAATGGGATAGATGATGAAAGTAGATCCCAGGAAAAATGCTGTGCACAGGCAGAGAGAGATCATAAGTGGTCAGGAGCCTCCTGGAGAGAAATTGCTAGAAAACTTCATGTAAATAAGTCTTGAGAGATATACATATTGGACAAAGGGTTTGCAATTTAGTTACTGATTTCTACATGTAATTCTAAGTAAGTAGGGGGAAAATGATAAATATTAACCCTAGAAAAAAACTAAACTTTGCGAAGGAAAGGAAAAATCATAGTTTGCTACATGAATCATTTGTAAAGGTCATTACCTGAAGATAATAATATAAACACTGAATATTTATCTCTCAAAATGATAATATTATCATATTATAATTAGAAGGATATGGGGTTTGGGAAGAAGATGAGTTGGGTCAGGAGAGCAAAGAGCTAAATTCTCATCTTCCCTCATGGGAAGTCCATAGATAATGCCTAAACTGAACACTGAGTAACTAGCAATTTGAGTATATTACTATGAATAAGGGCATGGGAGTAAGTAACAAATCTATTAGCTTTTTTGGGTGAAGTGGTTGTCTTCGAGAAAGAAAAAATGAGGAGATGGGGGACAGAAAGCTTCTATTTGGTATAATTGACTCTGCAAAACTTTTGATTCTTCAGATTTTATTCCATAACTAACATGGTATAATTTTTGTAATTTGACTGTCATACCTCAAGCCCTATCAGACCAGGAGTTATATCTTGGCAGCCACCATCACTGGAAAAAGAATGACCTTGGGCCAGAGATTTCTAAAGCATCTCTGCTTTAGATGAATATCAGATGATTCTTCAAATTTTATCCATAATTAACTTTAAAAAATAAAAAATTCAAGGGGAAAACATAGAATTAGATAAATAGGCCTGTGAATTGGGTTTCAGCTTTACTTAAAGTATGGTCATCTCCTGGGGGCAATGTATCCAAAGAAGTGTGTTAATTTTTACCCACTTAAATTAGTTCATTTTAGAAAATATATTTTTAGAAAGAAAAGAAAGATCATTTTACAGGTGAAGTAAAATGTTCCAAGGAGATCTCGGTCTTTTTACTGCTCTCGGAAGACAACACAGAGGAACCATTTTTCTCGGTTGCTTGGAGACCTTGTTGAAGTAACGTGAGAACTACTGAGGGCATACAAGACATGCCTGACAATGTCAAAACAGCAAGCAGCCTCATCTTCCATTTTATATTTTGAAATAGGAAAGAAAACAGATGAAATAGCTTTTTCATTATTTTCCACAGGCCAAAAGGAAATTCGCTTCAATTTTAATAACATTTCTGTTTCTTATTTATCATCATGCAAACCTTATAAAAATTGCAAACTCTAAATTTGGGGGATAGGGTGGAGGGATGAAAAAGAAAATGTTTCTGTCATCTAGTCTTTTTTTATTGAACTAAAAATAAAACCTATGTTGCTTTTGAAGGAAAAAACAGATGGATAATAGTTAGTTCAACAAATGGCCGTGAAATCTCAGGAAACCGGCTCAAGGCTATGCAGCCAAGAACACCCAAGGTCACACCACAGAACTGGTCAAGTGCAGATGCAAACCCTGCCTCAGCTAGCTTTGACTCCATAGATTCCACTCATGACATAGCCAGCGTGGACAATGT
The DNA here is from genome assembly GCF_008728515.1 of Papio anubis. Taxonomy (NCBI): domain Eukaryota; kingdom Metazoa; phylum Chordata; class Mammalia; order Primates; family Cercopithecidae; genus Papio; species Papio anubis. Next base: position 75,100,140 of record NC_044987.1, read on the forward strand.
TCAGCACCACTCCCACCACAACCAAGCATGATCCACTGTTCTTCAACCACCAGGGCTCCAAGAAACTCTTCCTCCTGGTCCCCATTCTGTGCATCAGTAGCTCCTGATTTGAATCCTAGGTTGTGTTTTCGTTGGTTATACCTGGGGCCTACAACCATTCTACAGTTACAGGAGCTGTAAAATGCTAGGAAAAAGAGCCTCTAGCATTTTCAACTGCCCACCAAGACTCATAAAGGGGAAGGGCATTCAATGTCTAGCCATGGAAACAGACAGAACAATGACTATCATAACTTGAACCCTATCAGATGGTAGTGAAGTACATGGGCTCTGCAGTCAAAACTGACTATGTTCAAATCCCAGCCCTTTTCCTTGAGCTACTGAACCAAGCACACTCCCAGCCTAGGGCCTTTGTCCTGCTCCTTCCTCTTCCTGAGATTCGTTCCCCTCCAATATGGGATTATTCACATGATTCATCTTGGTAAGGCATATTGTTTGAAGCCATATCCTCCTTGCTTTTTTATGTTCGTTCCATGATTTATATGTATCCCTAAAACTTATTACCATGGGATAAACTATATCACATACCTGTTGATCTTCTTCCTTACTGTTTGTGTCCTCCTCTATCTACCCCACTTGGCTGTAGGCCCCATGAGGACAAGAGTTTTGTTTGTTTTGTGCACTGTTGTATTCTCCAAAACCCAGAACAGTAACTGGTGCATCGTGGACACTCTATCAATATTTTGTGATTGAATGAATGGAATCAGCCAGCCAAGTCATTTCTTTGAGTCTTAGCTTATCATCTGTAAAATGAGTTTCATAATAGAAACTGCATCATAAGATTGTTTGAAAGATTAAATAAGATTAGTGTCTACAGTGAGATGGAAATAGTCTCCTTACCCATCCACCTTGCATTTCCTATTTCCATCTCAACCTACTTGCATTGGGGCAGTTAGACTAAAGCCCCTACTACTTTAGGAAAGCTGTCGTGGTAGGACCAGAGAACAAAGGGATCACATCTTGGTTTTGAAGTTCAATGCTCTCAGTCCAGAAGTAAAACAGAAACTATTTAGAAGAATATGTGATCAAGTAGAACCAGTGTTTCCAGTCTCACTACCCATACCCATAAAACTTTCCAAGGTAGGGAGGAGGAGACAGAGTACCAGAGATAAAGCAAAAGACTGTGGCCCTTCCCCTGGGCCCCACCTCTCCTCCACAGGTGTCAGCTGCAGAGACGGAAGAGCAGTCAGGAGAGCTGTGGATACAGAGGAAAGGGTCCATTACCGTGCTCCCATCTAGTCTTCTGTGAGATGGCAACTCACGGAGGCCCAGGAACAGATAGCAGAGATAGCTCCATGGGATACCCAGAGGCAAGGATACCCAGAGGAACCTGGATACCCATCAGTCTCCAGTGTTCCCAGTACAGCACTGGAAAATAGCCAGCTCCCTCTGTGCAGCATGGGATGGCATTAGAATTAGGAGAGAAAGATGTCACATTAGAGAAGAGCAGAGACTATGAAGCCAAGATCAGGTGGGACAGCAGTACCCACACACCTGGGAGAGGGTGCCAGTGACCAAGACCAGGAGTCATATCTTGGCAGCCACCATAACTGGAAAAAGAATGATTGTGGGCTGGAACCTCAGCCTTTTCTCAACTCATACCCTTGTCAGAATACATCTCAATACCAGAATGCAAATGCCACACCAAGGGGAAAAAGAGAAAGGGAACAAGTTTGAATTTATTGAGCTTAAACCCAAAGCAACTTAGAAAACCCTGAGGGGACCCAGATTCCTTGGTACTAGAATTGGGCATCTATCATGCAGAATGGGGGCTTATATAAACATATAATTAATAAAAATGAAGTCATAGAACAAAAAAGTTACATTTATTTAATTCAGTAATTACATGGCCTATGAAAACCGGGCTTGCCAAAATATGTAAAGAACTTATTACAGTGTCTGCCATTTAGTGAACAACTAAACAGATGGAAGCTGCTGTTATCACTGTGATGACCTGCTGGGCACCAGGCCATTCACTTCAAGCGTGTCACCTCTAACTCCCACAACAACCCTATAAGGAAGATATTTTATTCTTTCTCTTTTGTAATCATGAAAAATGGGACTTGGAAAGATTCAATGATTTGGCCAAAGTCATACTCTTAGGAAAGACCAGAGTTTTGAACCTAGGTCACCTGATTTCATTCCAGGTTTCCACATCTCACACTCCCTCCTAGGGGGTGGGAGTCCTGTTTAGGTCAGGGGACACTTGCTCTGGTGAGACAGCTGGATGGGGCTGTCCTGGGCTGGCTGGCACTGCCAGCCCTTGAGAATGCTTCCATCAGTTATGGCAAGAACCCCAGGCTGTGAACAACAGTCCAAATCCAAATTGGCCTCTCCAGGGTTACCTATCTAGACAGGGCTTGCTTTGTGATGTAGAGAGAATCCAGGGGCCTGTGGACTTTGAACTGGGACACTGGTTGATTTCCCTCATAGGTCTTCTAATCACTCAGCCCCAAAACCCTCAAGTCAAAAAAGTGTGTATGACAAGAGCAAAGTCCTCCTCTGAGAAATCTAAAATAATGGGTTGAGATACTAGAGGGAGGAAAGCCCTACCCAGTTCAGCTGGAGCAGTATTTGGGCACTGCAGTCTAATTCCAGCTTCAGTGATTCCTCATTCCTTCTTCATGAGAGCAAGAGAGGCCCAAACAATGGGGCAATGTCCCAGGTGGAGCCACAGAACCCAAATGCCCACCAGGGAGCACCAGTGAGTCACATGGGTCTTTGGCAGAGACGTGAGGGAACTCGTGGGGGCTCAGGGTCATTTCCAGGTTCATAACCACATATCTTTGAATTTTTCTCACTTGGGTGCAGGTGGGCTACAGAAACAAGGGACAGGTGATTATGCAGTGACTTCAGGGTCACTTTGCTGTGTTTCATCAGGGAGTAACACACACACACACACACACACACACACACAGGCACATATGTACATGCCATGCAGAGCCCTGGATCCAATCTGCTCTAGCAAAGTCTGCTTTTTCTGGAATAAAAATGGTCCTTCACTTCCAAGAATTTGTTTGAGTTGTTATTTAACAGATTTATTTTGCCTGATCCTCCCTTGTATCTCCTGATTTTCCACACCACCTGAACACTCACCGCACATCATCTCCTGGTCCCTTCAGGCACCCACTCTTTCTGATGCTTCTCTCTGAATAACAGGCCTGAGTACAGACTCACGTCAGAGGTGGATGTGCCCTGCTTTGGTCAAATAGTCCCCCAGGACAGTGCTGCCCAGGAATCTCCTTGGCTGCCACCTCCAACCAAGAAGGACCCAATCCAATCACAGCAAGAGACTCCCTGAGCTGTGAGTCCCAGGTCTCCCTTGACCAAGTACAAGTGACCCACAGCATGAGGAGAGTGAGGGTTTGGAAGACAAAGCTGCAGACTCTGGAGGGGTTTCTATTTTCCAACATGGCTGATTACCAAGGTCACAAAAGCAGATACCAGAGTTGAAGCCAGTTAAAACTGCCTGATAAAGTTTCATCCATCCCTGTTTTATAAGATCTCAATGTTCATACGTGACAAAGGGGTGGAGGATGTTCTCTAAATGGACTTTTTTTGGACAGAAGCCTAGGAGAGCGGAAGCAGACCCCTTAGCACTAGGAAATGTCAAGAGATTCAGCAAAATCCTCTGGCCAATGGTGTGCCCTATCCACACCTGTATTCACGACACAGGCGGGAATGGTTTCTGTTCTGAAAGAGGAGTGGTCTCTGAGTTTAAAGTGCATCACAAACAGACAGCTGAGAAGCCTCATGCCTCCGGTCGTGGCTTCTCTGAACCATGATGTCTTTATCCTCATAAAAGCTCACCTCTCTGGCAGAGAAATTGCCCAAAGTCAAAGCATCAATCAGATCCTCAAAAGCTCCACGAGAGTAACTAACCATGACTGACTGAGCTCTTTCAACCAGTCAGGCCCTGTCCTGGGTGTGACTTGGTTCTCAAACTTTGTAACCCTTACACCTATCCTCTGAGATAGGTACCATTTACTATCCGCAATTGACAGGTGAAGAAACTGAAGCACAGAGGGGTGAAGTAATTGCCTAAGGTCACACAGTTAGGAAATGACTAGGCTGGGATTCGAACAGAGTGAATCCACCTCACCACACTGCCTTTCCTCGGATCACTTCTATTATACCCCTTCACCGGTATGTTGCCATTGTTTGCATATTTATCACCTCTACCCTTGATCATGAGCCCCTGGAGGGAAGGCACTATGTGTTATTTATTTCTATATGTCCTCAAACCTAGCGCAGGATGTGATTCGAATAGATGTTAAAAAAATGTAGAGTTGAATGACAGGCTTCTCCGTTAAAAGCTTGCACTACTGCAGAGGAGAAAAGTAACTAAAAAAAAAAATGTATGTTGAACTCTTGCCATGCAAAAAGCACTATACTAAGTACATTGCACTTATTGTCTCCTTGAATTCCCTGAAATTCTCTGAGAGGTAAATACTATTATTAGCTCATTTTCACAGAAAAAAACCTGTGTCACAGAGAATTTAAGTGGCATATACATGACCCCACAGCTGGGACTCTCCTTTAGACATCTGACTTCACTGCTGTGCATTTTATTTATTATGTTGCTGCCCCTGTGCTATAAGAACAATGAGGAGCCTAAGGAGGAAGGACCTCCTTCCACCCAGAGGATCAAGGAAGTCTTCCTGGAAGAGGTAGCACCTGGCATAGATTTTTAAGCATGAGTAGGATCTGGAACTGCACAGATGGGCAGGCAAAGCAGGACACCCATGCAGAGGAAACCATGTGAGCAAACACACAGAGGCAGACAACTGCCTGCAGTGTGTGCAAGAAAACAAGAATCACTTGCACTTGGCTGCAGTTCAGTATGAATGAAGAGGAACGTGTTCGACTGAGTTAGAAAGGAAGCCGGGAGCCAAACTGTAGAGGATTTTGAATGATGAGCCCTGGGATTTGAATTTTAGTTACTGGGCAATGGGGAGCCATTGAATGCTTTTGAGCAGCAAGTGATATATTCAAGTTGTGCTTAGGGTGATTTAGTAACCAGAAAGAGGACAGCTTAAAGCAGAGAGATATAGACAGGATAAAGACCAATTCGGATTACTAGAAAGATGGGATCAGTGTCTTAACCAGACCTGGAGAGGACAGAATGGAAGCAACAGATTATTTGATGCCAGATCCAATTATTTAGCACCTAGTAAGGTGTAAGGGCTACGATGGAGGAAAGAGTTAAAAGAGATGTTAAGGCTTCCTCCTGGCTCAGAGGATGACAGTTCCCTTAGCAGAGTGCATGTTCATAGGAGACAGACCTTGTCAGGACTGGTGGATGAAGCTAATGAGCCATTTCCCCCACACTGGGAGCATTTTCTAAAGGGTCAAATCTAAATTCCAGGTCATCTGCCCTCTCAGTCGGGAGAACTCCAGTTAGTAACACAGGACTCAATTTCCATTTCTTAGACAAATTTTCTTTCTAGATTTGATTTACACAGAGTGATGTATATTTCAGATCAGTGTCAGGCATCAATAACTACCACACACACACACACACACACACACACACACACTCAACACATGCCCACCACCACTAATGACCAAGAGCTTAATGAAACCTCCTCCTCTGTGTGAGCCGCATTAGTGACTTGATCCAGTAATAGAAGACAAGCCATGCAAATTGAAAACTAAAAACTTCCAGATTCCATCCTGCTTTTCCTTATGTCACTTATTTTATGCTGCATGAATTGGATATTAGTTTCTCCGTTTCGCTGAAATGTCGGATCACTAGGGTAGCTTGAGCAGACTCAATTTCGCTTGGAGTAATAGAGTGAGATTATTCAAAATTATTTCCAGTGGGCTGAGCCTGCCTGTTCCTTCTGTTATGAGAATAGAAGTAAACAACTCGCCACCATCCTCGCGAGCTGACATCCTTGACACAGAGCCCCTGTTTCTAGCTCCTTAATCGCGAGAGCATTTTGGTTTTAGCCACGCTCAATTAATTCATCCAGGAAAGGGTCCAGTCTGAAAGAGTTGATTTAAAGTGAGATAAACTGGGCATCTGCTTGGAAAACCAGATGATCCCAAATATGTCTTTCATAGTGAGAAAATGAAGAGCTCTCTCCACATTTAAAGCAGTAACTTCTCAGTGGCATTTTTTTTTCTCCTGAAGAGTTTAAGCAGGAGCAGGAGCAGAGGCAATCAATGGGATGCCCCTCCTGGGGTTTGAGAGGGTCGTGCTGTTGGGAATGAAGACACCTCCAAGCCCCCCACAATTCCTGCTGTGCCCCTGGGTCTGCTGAGACCAGGTATAAAGGGTTGGGGAGTCCGAGTTGAGTTTTTATCCCCTGCTAGACACAGCTGTTCCTCTCTTGCAGTGGAACACAAAAAAGCTGAGCTAGCACTTGGGAAAGTGGGATGTCAACATTTTTTGCTCAAATTTGATAAGCAGCGGAAGATTAGCACCTTCCTCAAATCTCTATTTCAAACAATGTTCCTTTCAAGTCATCCAAATTGGCAAGAAAATCTAGGCCCTGCAGACAGCCCTGAGGCTTGTGGGGAGAGGATAGAGAAGGGAAGATTGGAGCAAGGGAAGAAAGATGTGTTGTGACCAACCCCAAACCCACAGCATTTAATGCAGCAACATTCATATGGGGGAAGAAGGAACCCCCACCTCACGACTTTTCCTCTGTAGGAGCCCTCCTTGGGAGGACAGACAGCGAAGCATCCGTCCAGTGGGCAGGGGGACCCAGGCCCTCGGTGGCCTCAAATCACCCCGGGCATCTGGCTTCAACTGTGCCGAAAGCATTACATGGCACAAACAAGCTGGGGAAATCAAGGACCAATCAGAGCATTAAAAACAGGCTTTTCTAGCCTCCCAGGGAAGGCTAAGGTTTCGGCCCTGCTGCCATCTCCTCACATTTTCCACTGATGTCACCCCAGGCAAATAATTGGTGGAGAGAAGACTTAAAGGGGAAGAGAGGGGCTATGTGAACAGAGCAGTGGAACAGGGAGAAAAATAGGGCTCGGACTGGCCCCAGCTGTGACCACGGGGCTCTCACTCTCACTTGGCGAGCAGGGCTGCGGGCCAGCCATTTGCTGCAGAATGAAACCTTCTTCTTGTTCCCTGATGGAACACATACTAGCAAAGGTATGCTTCTACTCCAGGGAGGGGAGACCTCTGTTTCACACCAGACCTGGTTGCTTAATCCCAGCCAGGAGGCAGCCTGGCAAAGCAGGCAAACTGAAGCTGTTGATCAGCAAGGGAGTCCTGGCCCTGCTTCTGTGGTGCTGTGTGACACTGGAAGATCCACAGCCCTTCTCTGGAGCCCAGCTGTACCTGATGCTTGGCCAGTGACCCTGTATAATGGGCTGTTCAGTGACTGTGTTACCAACAGCTCAATTTGAAGGTCTCTGCAAGTAAGCTTCTTCAAACCATCAGAATTCAAGAAATATTAATTAAATGCCTCTTATGTGCCAGGCGTTGTGCTAGGCACTTTGCCTAGCACATAATTATTTGACTTATGTCCTTAAAAACAGTTATCAGTTACCTGTTCTGTGTGATCACCTTGCTAGGCACTGGGCATAAAATAGTGTCTAGCAAAGTGCTAAAAAGCAAAACAGATGCAGTCCCTATTTTCTCAGAACTGAAGTTTGAGATTCCTCATTGGTACCTGGCAACACTATGATATAGTATTATCAGCTGCATTGTATAAATGAGGAGATAGCAGCTCAGAGAGGTGGAGTGATTTTCCCAAAGTCACACAGCAGTCAAGAACAGAGCCAAAAGAGGAACCTTGGTCTTCTGGCTTAAATCCATGTCTCTTCCCATCACACAACCCTGAATCCCATGCATAGATTAGCAGGGGATACTGAAGCAATCTCCCCAGCCTATTGGGAAGAAATAAAAGAGGGGAGGTAAATCCTTGTTCTGAAATTTTCACACAAACACATTTTTGTAAATGTTGTCACCAGTCATCACTCTCCAGGAGGCCAAAGCTCTGACCCACCCAAATTCTATTCCTCTACTCCAAATATTTCTTATACCAACCAGGCAAGAAATGCCGAAGGGGCTGACCAAAAAAATAAGGCTCTAATAATAATAATAATAATAGGCTTACATTAAACCAAATAAAGTCATTCTGAAATGACTAAAGAGAAATAGCAGAGGAGAAATGCCCCTGGGCTCACACTCTGTTTATGCATTGCACATTATACCTTTTCATCACAATTACCTAAAGTGGTACATTTGTACTTCCATAATGTATGGAATTCATTACATAGTTTTGCAATGAAATTATCACACTGTGCCTGGGACATCTGCACCCTGTCATACATCATTCTATTCATTTCTAGTTAATTTAATCCCAATATCTGCCCACATGATAAGACAGATGTTCAGCTATGCTGCAGCTTCAATGGTTTTCTGCCTTGAAGAAAGTTGAAGCCGTTGAAAGAAATGACATCTTTTAGACAGAAAGCTTACAGTATTAAAACATTGGGAGGCTCTGCCACTTCATTATTATTAGCTTTATTATTTGTTGGTCTATCATAGTAACCTCTGCTGTGAGGATCAACATGTGAGATTAACAGAGGCACGAGCTAATGGGGAGTATTTCTATGGCCACTGAAAATGAATCCCCATCAAAACTGACTCAGAAATATCTGTATGTCACTCAAAAAAAAAAATCTAGACATTTCACACTGTTAGTTACATTTGCTGCTTCGAGGGGGGGAAAGGAGACTGTTGTTCATGAGTGTTTCTCAGTGGCCTACACCAGTCTAGACATTGACTCACATAATCTCCGCCACTCCTCACTGCCACCATGGGAAGTGGATACCTTGGTGATCTCCCCACCAGGATGCATGACTTGTGTCTCCGCTGTTTTCCACCACTTCTCTGATCCAGTGTCCCATTTTAAAAAATGCAGGGGTCCTTGAAGTCTGTTTCCCTTGAGTGTGAATTCTGGTTGCTACACAGTGTGTGGGTAACTTGGGGCAAATTACTCACCCTCTTGGAGCCTCAATTTCACCATTTGCATAAAGTAAGTAACAGCAACTATTTCACAGACATGTGAAAATTAGATGAGATAATACATATAAAGTATTGTGCACACGTTTGGCTCAATCATGTAAATAATACTTTTAACAATAGGAATAGCACTTTTCAGATATGCAAAGTGTCTAGCATAGTTCCCACCTCACGGTAGACTCTAAAGACACAACAGACATTATTATTAATAATAATGTTACTATAATTGTTATTATTCCACAATGAATCCTGCTACACCAAAAACAACTTTTGCCCCAGAAGCCACAAGTTAAAGCCATTTCTAATTTTTGAAGTGGTCAACTATTGTCCTTATTAGATTACATAATATCTGCAGTGGACCTGGAATGCTGTGTGCTAATGGCTACAGGTAAGGGAGTTACAAGTGAAATAAAAACGTTATTTAGAGCTGGGACAGAAGGGTATGAACGTATCATTTGTATCACCTTCAAGTAGGCTGCCTTTGAGTACAGGAGAAATCACTACACAACAGATAAAGAATCTAATTGTTTACAGTTCCATTCATTTGAGAAACATTTAGTGAGCCCCAACTAAGTGCCAGGCTATTATGCTGTGCTGAACTATTAGGTGGGACAGGACTGCTAAAGACATACTTTATATTAATATGAACATTTCATATACATACACATATACACATGCATATGTACATATGTACACACATATACATATACACACATACGTATATACACACATATATGTACACGTATACATATGCGTTTGTCTATATGCTATTGTTTTAATATAGAGATATATTTTAGCACAAAATAATTGACTAGACTATGGGTCTTGACGGGGCTATTCATATTTTGAGGTGCCCTACTACCTTACCATGCCCATTGCAAAATTGTAGGCATGTTGCTTAGGAGGTACATCCCAGCACCAGGAGAAACTTGCAAATCTAATCCTATTGAATTTTGTTTTCCTACCATCTGGAGATAGTTCAGTACACACTCTCCATCCTCTTCTCATTTCTTTTCTATTCTGTTCTGATTTTTCTTGTTTATATACTCATGCCATCATGATATTTACTTTCTACATTATAATTTATCCCTGTGCCACCTTCTAAATACATACACCCACATGCAGTGTCTTTCTTATTTTTCTGCCTTCTAACTTGATCATAGCCACAGCAAGTAGTTTTTTGATGGTTTCATTGAACGATTGCCTAAACTCTGGCTCTATACCCATATCTGCCACCCTTTCCCACCACTGAAAGTTCCCCCTGCTTGAGTCACTCTTTCTGGTATAACTTTGAAGGAAATGGAGTACTCAGCAGAAACCTACAGGTGACCTGGAGTAAGGAAAAGAACAAGGAGGACATAATGGCTCTGTGTCCTCTCATCTAATAAGAAGCCTAAAGATGTGGGGGATTCCAAATGGACCAGCAGTAAACAATAGATTCAAGGATTGAGCCCAAACGAGTAAGTAAGTATTCTTATAGCACTCAGGATACTGAGCAATGCTATGAGAGAGGGAGAGCAGGAATGGCACTCAGGCAAGCCATTCCTGACCACCAGGCCTTCCCAACTCAGCAATATCAATGCAAAGCGAGGATAGAGAACAACCTGGTTTGGTGGCCAGCATTGGGAAGTCATGTTTCTGAGATGACCACCTCAAGTGGTCTCTAAAATCAGACATAAAAGTGGCCTTAGGGATGAGTTAGTCCAACTCTCTTTTATAGAAGAGAAATATGAGAGTGAGGAAAATATGCCACCAGCCCACCCCCTCTTCTCACTATGAGCATCCATCCTTTTGACTTGTGTCCCAAATGTCTCTCCCAGTGGTCGGCCCATGGTGGATGTTCAATAATAGTTCAGTGACCTAAAGTGAGCAGAGGCCGAGAGCTCTGAGGGTATACCAAATTACGGATGGAGTGCTCAGTGGAACTCAGATTCCCCGGCCCTGATGACTTTAATTCTGGTCACCAGACAGATTAGTCTTTCAGAGTCATAGATCCAGTGGGCTCGTGGTCATGCTGGAGGGCCAATCCCATCACTTTCACCACTCACAACATTGCCCATTATCCCAGTCCTGTGACATTTGCCCATCTTGGCTTAAATTCAGAAATCTAAGGTCAAATCCCTTTACTGTTTCACTGTCTTTAACTTGAGTGACTGGTCTAAATCGCTCAAATAGATATTCCAAGATTATATGTTTCTGTTCACTGCTGAATTCCCAGTGCTTAAAACAGTATCCTGACATAGTAGGTCCTTCACAAATATGTAATAAATAAACGAGTGAATGAATAGCCCAGTCATTCAGTTAGGTTCCAGATCATGGCCCAACAACCATTTGAAGTAAATTCCTAGATTTCAGCTTTAAGAAGAAATCTAAGGCAGTTCCTGGGCTTCCTGGGAAAGAATGTTATGATTAATTAGTAATGCCTACCATGGGCCCAGAAGCGTAGCGTGTAGCCTGGGTATTTGCTATCACCAGACAAGATAATTAAATGGTGGGAGGAAAAGAGAGGGAGAAAAGCATGCATTTTGGTTTTGTGGAGGGAACAAAGAGTGGGAAGTAAAAATCAAAGGTGGGATGAAATATAAAAGCCACTACCTTCCAGCTCCAAATTACTCTGATGAAGATGCTGACATCATAAAAGAAAACATATTCATGGTATATCCACAAGGCTTCCACTTGAGGCCTAGCTAAGTGCTCCTGCCAGTCCCCGGGGATCTCTGCTTCGGGGGGCTTCCCTCTTCCCTCCTGGAGCAGGGTCCCCTTTCTAAGTGGCAGAATCTGAATGAGCTGGCAGCACTTTTCCAAACTAGAGTGTAGCCCTGTCTGGAGGTTAGTTCTGATTAGTAGGGTTCTGGGGTCAAACAGATCTGGCTTCCACAACCATTTCTGAAAACCATGGCTTTGTTTGACATAGAAAAGACTACATAGCTTACTGATATGAAATGGGAATAACAAAATGACCCAACCACAGGAGTGGGCAAAATGAAATAATCTCTGTAAAGGGATTAAATCACTTCATATGTTTGTATTAGGATCTTTTGTTTTTAGTTTTATTTTGATTTAGACCAGCCACGTAGAGGCAGCACCAATATTGTTCCCAAAGACCCACCATTGCTTAAGTGGATGGAAAAAAAGGGGCCTCTCCTCTGTGGTTTGCTGCAATAGTAACTGCTTTTCCTAGATCCTGGAAGCCAGCTTAATATTGAGTTCCCTGGCTGGGAGCCTCCAAATAAGCCCTGAGCATATTGAACTCCAGCTGTTGAGCTGAGGAACAGCTGGAAATTACACAATTGACACCTAAATGGAGGCGATGATCCCTGCACAATCACCTCTCGATTACCTGCATGATGCTTTCTGCCTCAGCCTCGCTGATTTTCTTGTGGTTGCCCAGGACCATGCTGACTTCTGAAGCTGGCCTGAGCTTGAACAATGTCTATATGATGGTGGCAGTGATAGTGGGGATGTGTGTGTGCATGCACGTGTGTGTGCAATCAGGTCTCATAACCAAATTCACACAGAGCCTGGGAAGTACACATTGATTTCTATCATCTGTGCCTCTGCTTCCTAATGTGTCAAGAAACCTGAAGCATTCCTTCAAACACACTGGGCAGAGCAAAACCATTCTTGGCTGCTTTTCAGCCCTGGAGCTGAGGCAACAATCTTCCTGAGAGACTACATAAGGAAGGCAGAATGGTGCAGTAGGAAAAGCATAAACTTTGTCTATTGCAAAGGCTAATTCCCAACTCTACCATGTTCAGCTGTCTGACCTTGGGCAAGTTATTTATTTTCTCTGTCTCACAGATGCTTTACCCAAGGTCACATTTGGGGTTACTAACTCTAACGTCCATTTGCCCAACCACTAGGTAATCGTCTGCCTTCCTCATTTTCTGCACCAATCCAGTCTGATCCCATACAGGTGTTAGTGCCTAGAGGCCTTGCCTAGATCCTCTCACCGTACCTCTCCACCATTCTCTCCAACACAAACTGGGGAGGTCTTTATGGTCCAGGAAGAGGTAGGGGCCTCCCTGCATCCCTCCTGGTCTCTCTTTTCCTTATAACCTGGAACCTGGTCTCTCTTTTCCTTATAAAAAGTGAGGAAAAGAAATAAGCATCTATGGTGTAACTAAACTATCTGCCAGGGGCTATAATTGCTGATAAATCCATCAAGTGTCATTCCTGATTTATGGATGAGGTTTCTGAAAATCACAGAAGTGAAGTGAGTTACCTGCACTCACACAGGTAGTGAATGAAATGGCAGCTGGCTTTGGTGGCCAGCCAAGAGTGAAGAAGCAGGATCTTCACCAGATGGCAAGATCACAGGCCCCTGGCCTGAAGCTCGCCCACTAATTTTGTGGCAGTGGTATGGGAGGAAACCTGTGGGGATGACAATAGACACCAGGTGACTGCAGGAGCAGTACTTCAGGTTGGCAGGGAAGGAACCACATGGCAGGGCCCAGGACAGCTGGTTAAGGAATGGCTCTGAGTGCTCATGCAGCTCTGCCAAGGAGAGGAGGGAGTGGGGAAGGAATAGAAAGTGAGGTGCCCCAGGGATAAGGCTAAAGACTTATCTTGTTATTTTTTCGTTGTTATTGAAGTGCATATCATGCGACTTTCCCTTCTTAGGCTGGAGCACCTTAAGGGAAACATCCAAAACACATTTCCAGAAACGGGGTCTTGATCTTCTTTGTGCATTCAGAGAATATACGTTGAGTGTCTGCCTGGGACCAGGCACTGTTTGAGACTCTGCAAATACAGGAGAGACCAAGACAGATGAGTTCCTTGCTCTCATGAAGCTTTCATTCCTGTTAAAGGAGACAGATGATAAAAACAAAATATGTTAGCTAGGGACTCTGACCCTGGGCCCATACTGTCTGCCAAGTGGGGACACTGGATATCCGTGGGAGATAAGAGGAGTTTCTTGAATGTCATAAATATTCTCTCTGTCCCTCTCCTCCCCACCCTGGTATGGAGGTTGAAATGCTAAATACTTTGCAAGGAAAAGCTCATTTCTGTACAGCGAGTATTTGCCCTGCTCAAAATGCCAGATGCACCCTGGTTGAGGACACTGTGGATAATGCATAAAGGAATTAGAAAGCTCCAGATAGTGACAGATGCTGAATAGGAAAGAATACAGAGTAATGGGATAGAGGCAGGCAATGAGATCTCTTTTAGACTTGGGGGTGTAACAGGTTGAATGGTGGACCCAAAAAAGATGTATCCATGTCCTGATCCCTAAAACCTGTGAATATTACCTTCTTTGGAAAAATCATCTTTGCAGATGTGGTAAATTGAGGATCCTGAATGAGGAGATCATTCTGGGTGGTCCAAGTGGGCCTTAAATCCAGTGACAAATGTCCTTATGAGAGAAAGGCAGACTGAGATTTGAGACAGACATGAGAGAAGACCCACACAGGAGACAGCGATGTGTTGATGAAGGCAAAGATTGGAGTGGTGTGTCTACAGGTCAAGGAAGGCCAGAGATGGCTGGCAGCCACCAGAAGTTAAGGGAGAGACATTGAATGGATTTTCCCTCAGAACCTCTGGAAGGTGTGTGGCCCTATCAGCACCTTGATTTCGGACTTGCAGCTTCCAAAACTGTGAGAGAATATATTTGTTATAGCAAATGAATTCAGGTGGTCCGAGAAGGCTTCTCTGAGGTCACATATGTGTAGAGAGCTGACTTCCCAGTGGGACCAGCCATAGAGCGAGATGAAACACCCCAAAGATGGCTTCTCTTGGTTTGAGGAGAGATGACATCCTCAGGCCAAAAGATTCAGGCAAGAGGCAGAATAAACTCATTAAACCTGGTAGGCCAGGATTCAACTCCTGGGGCTCAAATTCTGATTCTGTTGCTAATTAGTAGCTGTGTGACCGAACAAGCTGTGATCTGTGCCTCTTTTTCTCACCTGAAAAGGGGCTCAATCATAGTGCTCCTCCCAAGTTGAAAGGAATGAGTTAATCAATGAAGCGGTTGGCCTGGAGTGAGCTCTCAATAAATGTTAGCTATAATAACTATTATTATTATTATTATTATTTGAAGTCACAAATGACCTGAATTCTCTTTCTTGATCACTAAGACTTAAGTAGAAAGGCTGAGGCTGTTTGCAAAACTATGAGAGTCGCTTTTTGTTAGCTGAGTCTTCGGGGTTGAGACTTCCCATTTCCACACGGTGGCCTTGGTGGGGCGGGAAGGAAGCCCCCAGCTCTCTAGAGGACTGGGTTGCACATCTTGCAGATTCCTCCTGCCTTTCAGAGACCCATGTACATGCCACTCAGCTCCCCTTAAAGGCACAAAGCCGCCTGATAAGCAGATGACTGTCAGCTCCTCTGATTTCGCACCTGAGGGCCTGAGGGAAAGGAGAGGCCCGCTGGAGCTCTGCAAGCGCAGTCCTGCACTGCACCCCTCCCTGGGCTCCAGGAAAAAAAAAAAAAAAGTCATGATGCTGATGAAATGATTCCAAGAGGAGGGGCCAATGCTCTCCTCCCAGAGAGGTCTGACACTGATGCCTGGCCCCTGCACAATGACCTTCCCCACCCCTAAGGAGGGGCAGGGCAAGGGAGAGGTGGGTCCCTGCAGGGTAAGTGTGGATCAGCAGAGAGAGAATGCAGGCTCAGGCAGAAGAGGCCACTGGGACAGGTTGAAGGCTGAGCAAAGGTTGAGGCAAGGACGTGGTTAGGAAACAGATTCATTTATTTAGTATGTGAATAGTTACGGTGAATCTACTGCATCCCAGTAGCAAAAGCTTGGTTCTGGGGACATAAAGACAAACTAAATCAGATAGTCCTGCCCTCCTGGTTCTTACAGTCCAGTGAGAAATCAGTATCTAACCCAATAAGCCCACAAACAAGTGTATAATTACTTACAAAGTCAGATAAACTTGTTCAAGCCACCCCAGTTTCCCCAGCTCTCTCCCATGGGGTTTCTTGGCAGACTCCAGAGCTCTCTAGACTTAGCATTCAGTCCTTAACTCCAGTTCTGATCCCTACCAGCAAAATACATGACTCCATTCCCTTTGTCTGTCCTAGACCCATCAAGGGCCTTCCCCTCCTAAGTCTCATTCGGCTGCCAGTGACTTACTAGGTCCCAGCCTTAGTCTCTGAACTATTTTCACCCTCCAGGCTTTGCAGATTTACTCTTCCTTTTTATGGGTGTTCCAAAAGAGAAAAAGTAACAATTACCTAAAGAAGAAGAGAGAGATCACGTTTAACCCAAAAGATATTGTTGCAACAAAAATTCTGTGCTTATCAAGTACAGATAAATTTCCAGGTGTGGGCTGGGTGTGACACCGAGATTTGCACAAACATTCCACCTTTTATTTTGCCTCTCACAGTTGTAAGTTTGTCAGGTGCTGGGCTTCTCTTCCCCAGAGTGCAGCCAAAAAAAGATAACTCAAAAGTTGGTATCTGCTGTTAAGGTGAAATACCACACCCCAGTGCTAGACTCCACTCCCTGAAACTCCAATATTTTCTTTGCTTGCATTAATTTTACACTTTCTACAGAATAGAAAGAGTCATCGTTTTTAAAAGTGGCTATTTATCCTCTGGCCATTTCAACCATGGAGGTGGGTATACTCTGACAAAGGCTGGCAAGCAGGACAAGGCCTAGGTGGGGGATATGAAACCAGTAATCATCAGGATTGGAGGCAACAGGGTCATTTTGGAAATGACTGCTGCCTTTGACACCGGATGGCATCATCACTGGACCTGAGAGTTAATATGGATCTAGGATTAAAATGTCATATGAAGTATACAAGTTTGTAGGTAAAAATGTATCTCTGTTCTCTGTTGTTTGCCAAGACATCTTTTAATATCTCTTAAGGCTGAATGCTAAGGCTGATTTCCTGATTACAGAGGTCCTCTAATAGATATTCCATCCTAGGTATTTTAAATGTCACGCTTGTGCATATGAGTGTGTAAATGGCATGAGACAGAGAGAGAGACAGAGAGCATGTGCATTAAACATTAGAAATGAGTTTTGTAGACCCATCCGTCTATCTGGCAAAGACTTCAAGGCCCAGTACATGTGTCTGTAAATCAGACACAAAGAATTCAAACCTAGTGGGGACATTCAGTGTGTATACAAATGATAATGGCACAAGGCATAATACAAGTGCTATGAACAAGGTCCAAACAGAACATCACAGAAGTCTGGAGGGAGGGAGAAAAATCACCTCTGGTTAAATTCGTAGGCATCACAAATTTCATCTGTCCTTGAGGGTTTCACTGAACAGGTAAGGCCTTTTTAGACAGCCTACACAGCATCCACAAAGCCATGGAGGGGTAAAGGAAGAGAAAGTTCAGAGAGTGAGCCAGGAAATCAGAAAACCCCTGCCAGTAACAAGTTTTCCTTGCAAAAGGGGTCTCCTGGAGACTTTACAGGAACACATCTTTCCATCCTTCCACCTGTCACTTCTCACCCTCCTAGACCCTCACCTACTAAAACCTCCTCTTCATCCTCCTTCTCAACCACAATGACTATACCACCCTCGTCGCCTGGACTTCCCACTGGTGCTTTACCTGTCCTGAAGATGATCAGGCCACTGTTTGAGACTACCTCCCTGAGGAGGCAACAAGATCCCAATCACCGGAAGTATTTAAACCAAGGCAGAACGTCTCCTTGTTTGAGACATTATAGATAATGTAAGTGTCTGAGTGTTCTAAGCCAAAACCAGTAAACAAATAATAGTTGGTGATGTTGAGGGGGTGGTGAGCATGTTGAGGATGACCACAAGAGAACGTGCACATCAGGTGAGAGGAATGGGCTAGAGACCTGGGAACCTGACAGAGGCAAGCAAGGATCCACGGGAAGAACATGCACATCAGATAAGAGAAGTGGGCTAGACACCTGGGAACCTGAGAGAGGCAAGCAAGGATCCAGGGGAATAAGGGACTGGCTCAAAATCATCAAGCTAATGAATGGTGGGACCCAAGTCTCTTGAGTCCTTTTCACAGCACCGTGATGTCTAAATAGCATTTAACACTCAAACCTGAGAACAATATCCATCTCCATCTGCCTAAATAAATTGCTGGTTGCTAAAAATGGCACTACTGGTTGTTAGCATTTATGTTAGAAATCCCAAAGTTAAAAATAGTTTTTCAACATTATGGATTTTTTTCTTCAAAAGTTATGTTCAGATGATTCTATAATTTTAGCAATTAAATGCACTCTCATTATGTGTCCATTAGTACTGACTTCCTGTCCCTGTGGAGAAATGTTGTGTAAAAATGAAGAACTCAGGCTCTGGAACAAGGCTGCCTGGTTTTGATTCACACATTAAGGTGTAGAAACCTAAACAGAATTCCTAACTTCTGTGTATCTTGGTTCAGTCACCTACAAAACAATAATAAAAACTAGTGGCCGGGTGCAATGGCCCGTGCCTGTAATCCCAGCACTTTGGGAGGTCAAGACGGGTGAAACACCTGAGGTCAGCAGTTTGAGGCCAGCCTGTCCAACATGGCGAAACCCTATCTCTACTAAAAATACAAAAAATTAGCAGAGCATGGTGGCGCATGCCTGTAATCCCAGCTACTCGGAGACTGAGGCAGGAGAATCACTTGAACCCAGGAGACGGAAGTTGCAGTGAGCCGAGATTGTGCCACCATTACACTCCAGCCTGGGCAACAAAGCAAGACTCTGTCTCAAGAAAAAAAAAAAAGGTGCTTGTCTTATAAGATGTTGTAAGGCTAAAATGAATTAATACACGGCAAATTGTTAGCATAGTGTCTGGCCCATGGTAGGAGTACCATAGAAGTTTGGTCCTGTTATTATCATCAGTGACACTGTTATTTTACAGAGCTGAAGCTCTCAATCCTTATATTAAGAGCTCAGGATTTGATGAGAATCAAGCATGCTACAGATGATCCTTGTCCATGCATTTCTACTCCACGTGACCAGATTTGAGTGACTTGCTCAACCCCTAAATCAATTACAGTCCTGGCAGGAAAGAGATGGCATATCCAAACACATAGGAAAATAGAATTTCACAGAAGGACTATTTGTAGAGGTATGGAAAGAAATACAGAAAACCAGCAAGGGGTGATACAGCACCCGAGGGCTAGCAACAGTGGGAACTGCAAGCACCCTGCCCTGAAGGAGCAAGTAGAGGGACTAGTTTTAGGAGCCTAAGGAGGGAGCTAGGGTGTCAATGAGGCTCATTAATAGGAGCTATAGCCTCCAGAAAGGGATATCACCATCCCCAGTGCTCTGGCTGAGAAGGAGCCAGGTGCCATATTCCAGTTTCCTGCTGCAGCTTCCCATTGGTCAAACTCAACTACAGTCAGAGGTCAAGGGAGTCAGAGTAAAGCTGTCCAAAGAGGCCATCCTCCTGGGGCATAGAGCTAAATTAAGAAGGCTAAAAAGCTTGGGGGTGGAGGGGGGTGCAGTGGAAAGGATTCAGCACAATCCCTCATTCAGTTTGCTATGACGATCTACAGAAAATTTACCAATGATCGCAATATGACCCTAACCATAATTAGGACAGGAGTTCTTCCTTAAGCCTGCCCAACTGAAATGTGGCTTATGAAAAACTTTTTGTCTCAGTATTTTCTGTACAATTTTAAATCCTACTAAAACTTCACTGCAATAAGACTAATGAACTAAGGAAAAATAAAATGCACACCAGCCTTCAAGAGATGTAAACCCTGGTACCTAAATTCTGGGTTCCATTACTAGTTCTACTTCTTGTCACATAAATGATCCTCAGGACTAAGTGAACTAAATTCAATGGCAGTGAAGACAGAAAAAGCAAGGTGTGAGAAACACTTAAACAGAACAAACGGGCCTTAATAAGTCCTTAGATGTTGGAGGTATGAATGCTCAGATGCTGAAGAGCAAAGTGGAAGAAGCCAGGACTGTGTGAAACCATCTACTGTGTTAGGGGATGCAGTAGAGGTGATGGCTTCTCTTTCTCTGCAGAAGCACCTTTTTCTACTCCTTCTTCTACTCCTTCTTCAAAGCCCTAAGGTCTTTCCTTTCCTGGTAAATGGCCTCAGAAGGAAAAATTTATGCTGATGGCCCCTTGGCAGCTGAGGTCTATACTGGCCCAGGTCCCCAGCACAAAGCTGCCACCTTGGAAACTCAGCAAGTAGTTTGGACTAACTCCCGATTAACTAAGAACTTTGCAATCTCAGGAGAGGGATAATTAGCACAAGTGGTACAATTTGGCTGGGTCCTCAACTGAAAGCTGCAAGGAGACAATCAACATCAAAAAACCTCCTGATTCGGAAGTCTGCAAGGAAGTGGCTAAGGATAGAGAAATTTTGATTTTGTGTTTTTAATTTCCAGCTGAACCAGTCCCTAGTTGGAACAATATCATTTATTACAAATTTGTCCCCATGTGGTCTCTGGGTTTATAATCTGCTACAGATAAGGATCCTTACCATGGAATAGTTTATGACTGTGTCCTCTGTCTTGTGTTGCAGTTATAAGGTAGTGTGGGATGGCTTGTTTTGCTGCTAAGATATCAAGTGCAGCTGGCAAATTTATTGGGTTTGCCCCTCCCTATCCAAACAGATTATTCTTCTCTTTCTCTCTTGCTAATGGCACTCCCTGCAAAGAATAGCAGTAATTAAGAAGTCTTGTCACCAATGTCCTCAAAAGAAAGAGATGTTCTTTTAGAACTAACCCCCAGTGAAAAAGCTTCCCAAGGATTAACCTGGGCTGAAGACTTTGTTGACATTTTCCTGAACCAAGTGATAAACATCTATTAAGCAGCTGTGGTATACTGAAATTGTGAGGACACCAATGCACATTAAAACATGGCCTCTGCCATCAAGTAACTTAGAATTAAGTTAGGAAGACAAATACATACACTCAAGCAGATGACCAACAACGTGAGTCCACCAGAGGACCTGGGCTTCATTCTGACTTCACCAAGATGAGGCTCATCATAGAACATCTCTGAGCCAAGCAGTCCCAGGGTCTTCCTCTGTAAAAAGACACCAAAATGTCTAGCTCATAGGACTGGTGTGGGAATTAAAATGAAGGCTGCTTGTGAAAGTACTTTAAAAATAAAAGTATTCATTATTACTTATGGCAAATTACAAAAGTAGCTAGAAATAACAATTTCAATTATGCAAAATGCAAAAAAATAATAATTTCTGGAATTATCCGCACATGAAAATTGTCTAATTATCTAGAAAGTTTCTTGGGATAACCAGGAAAATACCCATATTATGCTTTTAAATAAAAAATCAAGAATAAAATTTCAGCATGGTACAATTTTAAGTGTGCAAAAACGATGTATGGGAAAAATGCAAAGAGAAGCATCAAAGTGTTAAATAGTACATGTTAAAGTGATGACTTCTTTGGTAGCAATAACAACACCTAGTATCCAGATCTTGATTTCTAAATATCATGACCCACTGAAAGTAACCAGGAATCTCTGAAGAAATGCCTAATCTCAGGACTGAAACTGCATGAGTATAATTTGTGTTTGGAGCATTATATTGTCCCAAACAGTATGGAAGTGCTCTAAAAGTAATAAGTAGATATCAAAAGGACATAGAAATCAACTTGAAGGAACTCTCGTTGGCCAAATCTAGGACTATTTGAGGATCTGAATAAATAATAAAATAAATCATAACTCATGGAATAAAATAAGAATCCATTAGCCCATAATGAAAATAAATAAATAAAGACAATTGGAGAGAATGGGAAGATTCTTCCCTACAGTAGGAAGAACTTTTGTTGTCAGCTAAGAATATATACAAAATTATAAAATTAGAAAACCACTATTTGGCCACCATAGTAATAGGTGATTCAGGCAAGAATTATCAATATATGTTAAAACTAGCAGGTAAAATTTTGATGAGAAACAATATATAAACTTATTCTCAAAGTATCTTCTCAAAAACTACTTATTAATTTCAAGGTGGAAAATAGTAACTATACATGAATAAGCCTATAGATACCACCTTAGCTAAGTAATTAAAGTTAACATCCTTAGTAATGGGACAAATCCATATCCTGTGGCTGATATGATGCAATGAGAAAGATGCAATCTTACTTCTGCAATGTTCATGCCAAAATTGCATAGTTTGAATCCACATATGTGAAACAAAGTCACAGCCAAATTGAGGGGCAGTGTACAAATACTGTTCAGTGCTCTTCAACAATGTCAAAGTCATGAAATAAATAAACAGAGAAGAATGAGGAGCTAACCATCCCAATTGAAAATAAACTAAAGAGATATGATAACTAAATCCAATGCATGATTCTAGATTAGATCTTGGAGTAGATTTTTATTCATTTGCCATAAAGACATTATTGGGACAACTAGAGATATTTGATTAAGATCCATGCATCAGGAAATAGCATTGAACTAATGTTAATTTCCTAATTTTGATAAAGTTTAGGTATGTAAGAGTTTATCTTTTTTTGAAAAAGAAATACAACCGTAAGTATTTAGGAATAAAGGAAGATTATGCCTCCAACTCATTCTTAATTGCTTTGGGAAAAATAATAATAATAGGTGCCTATATATATATATACACACACACACATATATATACACACATACACACAGATATATTTAGTGAGAATGATAATGTGGTGAAATGTAAATATTTATGGAATCTGAAAGAACAGTATACAGAATAGGTTGTATTATTTTTGTGATTTTTCTGTAAGTTGTAATTATTTAAACATAAGGTTAAAATATAATGGTGTTGGGCAGTGGGAATCATTCTTCTTCTTTATAGTATACTTTCTTCTATTTCTCAGTTTTTTAGAGTTAATATGTAAGGCAGGTAGAAAGATCTAGATACATATACACATGTGAAATACAGTTTTTATGTCACTCCATTAGCAGTACTCCCATTGTACTTTATGTACTCCTCTAGTGTAACACATTGTCTGTAGTCAAATTATCCCTGTTTCTTTCAGAAAAACAGTGCCTTTCACTTCCTTCAGCTTCTGAAGGACAGAAGGTAAATTCTGATAAATAAGAAAATTAAGTAGAAACTATTCAGTAAAACTCTAGAGATGTAATTCAGGGGACCTGAGACAGGATCATCCTGGGTCCCAAGAGACTACTAGTCCAAAACCTAGATGTATCAGTCAGGTATATGACTGAAGCAAGACTGCAATAACAAAAATCCCCAAATTTCAGAGCCTTTTATCAACAAAGACTTATTTCTTATTCACATTACCTGTTGACTGAAGATGAGCTACATTCTGGGCTCAGTTGTACATGGCTTTCTGGTCCTCGAACCAAACTGGGAAAGTATCCTTCATCTTGATTTCATGGCAAAGGAGAAAGAGCAAGACAACTAATGGAAACATTCAAGGGGTCTTAAAGCTTTTCTTCACAAAGGACATACGAGAATTTTACTCACATTTCACTGATCAGAACCTATGCTACTCCTCCTATGGGGATGCTTTGCAAATTACATGGCAAGAGGCAGGGATATCAAATCTTGGAAAGGAGGAAATAAAAGTTGGAAGCAATGACACATAGTTAAACAGTATGTGTTTTTCTCGTAAGTCTTTGCTTTCCTCTCTTTTGCACATAAAATTTACCTACTCTCCAAAAGAGAAGGCCAGAAGTCTAAAGAAATATGACATTAAATCAAAAGTCCAGCTTCTTACAACAATCTATATACCAAATGTGATAAAAATGTGGCTCCTCTTGATCCAGAGACCTATGTACCAAAACTAAAACAAAACAGTTACCTTTTCTTTCTCAAACGCAACATATGTTTGTGGAACAGGGCCAAGAAAGCTGCAATAAACTCTCTCATTTGTAAAGGAGAAGAATGAAAAGATGGAAGACATCAAGTGGTCACTGGCCTATAGCTATTCTGAAATCTGGCTGGGCAAATATTGTAAACCCATACCCTGGGGTGGGGAATATTCTTTGTTTAGATATCAGATCTGCTTCATGGGTACAGACATTTCTCTTCATGGCTCTTGGATTCACACTTTGGTAATTCCTTTTTTTCCATTATTCTCTTTAAGTACATGTATAGAGAATATTAGAAATCTTCTCCTTGAGCTGGGGTGACAGAAACTTAGCAGCCCTAAAGTTATTTTCTGTGTTTAACAGACATAGTCTCATAATTCAGGCTAATGGCTCTTTGGAAGTAAAACTATCTCAAAAACATTATTGTCCTTTTCACCAACCAACTTTTTATGCCAACTGCCACACTTGGAATTCTTTTCTGGACATGCGTCTCTTTCTATAACTAATTGGAAGGACTTTACAGTTATTATACTTTAATAAGACAGAAAACCTTTCTTTCCTTTCCTTGAACTATTTTGTCCAATTTAAATAGTGTACTGGGGTCACCTTAATAAATTAGAGGCTTTAACAAAGAGCATGGAGGTCGCATCCTTGATTTGATCTTTGCCTTGAGACCATAATATAATAAGCTTTTGTTGCTTGACAGGTTTCCAGTTTAACTTTTATATATTAGATAGAAGAACCAGTTACATCCTACAGATTCTGAAAGTTCAAGACTCTCTCTTTTTCTTTTTATTCTTGCTTTAAAACTAGCCATGTACTTCTGAACTCATCTCTTCTTTATAGTACCTTGTCATATCCTTCTATGAACAACTAAGTCACACAGGCCTCGTCCCATTGGCCAACCTTATCACCTAAAGCCACTACTTCATTAGATAAATTATCTGTCTTGCAAGTTATCTTATAGTTTTACAAATGTTTAGCTATTTCCTAATGTGAGTCATAATGTTATCAGATTCAATAATAGTTTCCTCACTACCCACTGCTTGACTCTGAAGCTAATTCTACATAATTTTGTTGTTTTTGTTTTGTTTTGTTTTGTTATGGCAACACCCCACTTCTGGTACCAACTTCTGTATTAGTCAGCTTTCACTGAGTACAATCATAGTAACTGCCTAAAGTCTCAGTGGCTTCTAAACACAAAATTTAGTTTTGCTCATATGTAATGTGAGTCTTACCTAATGACAGCTGACTTATACACTTATGCACTGGGACTTTAAGTTCCAAAGGAAGGCCTCAGTGCTTCAGAGATGGTATTATAGTAACCAGGAAATCCGACAAGAGGGAAGAAACTTTCTCCTTCTGCTGTTTTTCTTAATACAGTGAATGACTTCACCATCTATCTAGCTTCCCAAAGCTACAAATAGATAGATGAGTAATCCTCTATTTCTTCCTCTCCTTCACCCCCTACACTCTCCAGTCATCAAGTAAAAACATTCCTGGCAACTGGAACATTACCTGACTCATTGTGTAGTCTCTCTAAACGTTTGCTGTTTTTTATGTTAATGCACAAAAATATATGATCAAAACATATAAAGTTTATGAAATCCCTATTCTGAAGCAGGGACCATTTTTATTTTTATTTTTATTTTTTAGAGAAACGGTCTTGCTCTGTTGCCCAACCTGGAGTGTAGTACCACAACCATAGCTCACTGCAAGCTCAAACTCCTGGGCTCAAGTGATCCTCCCACCTCAACCTCCTGAGTAGCTACTACTACAGGCATGTGCCACCATACCTGGATAATTATTTTAATTATTTTTTGTACACATGGCATCTTGCTATGTTGTCTAAGCTGTTCTCAAACTCCTGGCCTCAAGTGATCCTCCCACCTTGGCCTCCCAAAGCACTGGGATTATATGCATGAACCACCACAGCTAGCCTGAAGCAGAGACTTTAGCCCCCACAACTGTTAAGTGACAATACAAGGAACCAAACCCAGGTCTGCATCACTGAAATGCTCCTGTTCTTTGTATACCACATGCCTCTATTAGTCGCTGCTTTGGGACTAACTGGAGGACCATAAGAACAGGCTTAGGCAGACCCTAGTCTGCCACTAACTCATCTCTACTTGTGCTTTTAAATATGCTATGTATAAGGGGCAATGTGGCCTACTATTTGGTAGGCCCAGGGTAGGCCCAGGGTCATTTTCATCTTCATTTGAAGGACTCCAGAGCATCACCTTCATTTAACAGAATCCTTCTGAGAAGTATTGGCCCCCCTCTCTAAAATCTTGGATAACCCAGGATGAAGAATCTTATGTTATTGATTTTATCACCTGGCCGTTATTCTCATCAGCCAGGAAATTATGAGAGTAGCCACAGTACTGAGAGCCTTGTTCCCAAGAAATTGATCACAAATTGTAGTAGGTGGTGTTCAAAGATCAGATGATCTCAATGAATCACATATTTCCGTATTTATGTCCTGATAGAGTCTCCTCCCACATCGAAACTGAGTTGGCCTGTGACTCACTTTAACCAATAGAATACAGCATTATATTGTGCCAAATCTGTGCCTAAGCTTTAAGAATATCTGGCCATATTTGCCCTTTTAGGAACCTTGAGTTGCCATTTAAGAAGTCTTGCTGCCTGCTGGAACGTCTACTAGGAGAAAGCAAGTGGAGAGGCCGCATGGAGAGAGTAGCCCTAGACTACATGAAGACAGAGAGAAAGATCTGCCATCTCAGCATCCCAGCTGAGTTCAACTTTCAGTCAACCTTTCTTGATTCCCTGGCTATAGTGAAAGGTCAAATGAAGTAAGGTTTGAAAAGGTGATGTGTAAGCTGGAAAAGCACACAGGTGTTTGTTACATTCAATCAATCATAAGAGTGTGTTGAGTATTGAGTTCAGCCAGGCTGTGGTAGATAGTACAGGCAAGAGGATACCAACCCTATTCTGAAGGATTTCCCACTAGAGAACAAAACAAATTTCTGTGCAGAGAAACTGCATGTATGGACATTCTCCCACTCAGCTCTTGTCAGAATCACAAGGATGGAGGGAACAAAAGAAGGTCAGGACTGGGGAGTGGGGCTGGAGATGGTGTATGCCACTGAAGGTCAGAACACATAATGAGGTGGTCACACCACCTCTCCTAGGGGAAGCAGATTTGTTATGGCACCTTCTGGAGAAATCAACTAACTCGTTATGGGCTCTGTGAGTGAAACCCCATTTCAAGGGAGCAGGGTCGTAGAGGACAGAAAGGAAGGTGAGGTGGCATTAAACCCAAGGTGCTAAAATTCTGACGAACATTTATCCAGGGGACACAGGGAAATTTTGAAGTCAATTATCCTCCTCTGCAATAGCCCTCCATTCCTAGAAATGCATTCTCGTCCTTGGAGAAAGATCAAAAGTTCCTGGAAAAGGGCCACAACAGGAGCAAGACTGGCGAGATACTAATAGAGAGAGAGAGGGTGCCATGGATTCACAATGTGTGGTGCCAAGAACTAAAAAGAAAACAAATGAGGGAAAGTCAGATTCCCTCCTGGCCACAGAGGACTTCAGGAGGCAGAGCAGCTCACAGGCTGCTGGAACCACTAAACTGATGTCCTGAACAACCAGTCAAGGCTGCAAGTGAGCTCCATTCTCAGTGACACTCCACGTGGCTAGTTCTGCCTCCTGAAAGAGTCCTTCTCTAGACTTAAAGAATTCTAGAATGGGCACAGCTTTAAGAGCCCAGCCAAAACTGTGCTGCTTTCTGAGCATCTCAGTATGAGCTGTTCATGGTTATGACTTGGACAGACTTATCCCAAGACATGCTAGGACCTCAGCATTTCAGACTATGAGATGGAAAAAAAAAAGGAAAAGAAAAGAAAAGGACTGACCCTGTTCTAAGGGTCTAAAGGGAAAGCCAAAGGCCCTTTTCACACATACAAGTGGTGAGCCCAAGTTTGAATTAGGCTGGAGTTTTTGTGAAAGGAAATCTATTCAGGTGGCCAGTATAACAATGAGAAATCTGGTTTGCATGGATTCATGTATCAGGAACACTGGGAAATCAGCAATTCAGAGAGTACATGGGACCACAGATAACCTCCAGGCACACCAACTAATGGGCTGAATAGAACAAGGCAAATATTAGACTCCTTTAGGTACAAGGATAAACCTAACAAATATTCTACCAGTCTTGGTCACAATTTCCTTAGGGAACACACCACTGCCTACTATTTAAGAAGTCAAGAAGTCAAGAACTGATCATCCCAGTGATGGAGTGCTCTCCTTTTCCTCCACTTTTCCGGAACTTTCCCACTTAGCTCCATTCTATCCCTGTATACACATATCCTTATCAAAGTTTGGCTCATGTTCTAGGGGACCAGCTCTCAATATATAACTCTATTTGTATTTGATGAATTTTTAAGTTTTTTTTTCTTTTTTCCTTTTTTCAAAGACAAGATCTCACTTTGTCACTCAGGCTGGAGTGCAATGGTGCAATCAGAGCTCAAACTCCTGGGCTAAAGTTATCCTCCTGCGTCAGCGGGGCTGGAACTACAGATGCATGTCACCATGCCTGGCTAACTTTTTATTTTTATAGAGACAGGGTCTTGCTACATTGCCCAGGCTAGTCTTGAACTTCTGGCCTCAAGCGATCCTCCTGCCTTAACCTCTCAAAATGTTGAAATTACAGGCATGAGCCACTGTGCCTGGCCTAAAGTCCATTTTAGTACAGTAATTAATGACTCAACACTTCTTTCCTCCTACCGATGCTTAGAACTAAAGATGATTCCCCAGATTGAAATCTTACCTTGACCATACTGATTCTTCCCTTGAAGGTCTAATAGTTTGCTGATGATTACCTCATTTCTCTGCCCCAGGCTGACAATATTCCTAATTACGGCCTCCTTCTCTCCAGCAGATTA
The DNA here is from genome assembly GCF_008728515.1 of Papio anubis. Lineage (NCBI taxonomy): Eukaryota > Metazoa > Chordata > Mammalia > Primates > Cercopithecidae > Papio > Papio anubis. Next base: position 75,128,786 of record NC_044987.1, read on the forward strand.
TACTGAAAATTTTCTGGTTCTATTCACCCCTGATATACATGCCTAGGCCTCTTCTCTGCTCAGGTAAACTCTATATGCCTCACAGAAATATTTTAGTGAAGAAATAAAGTGTAAATCTAGATCCAAACTGCCCCAAAAATTCCATAAAACTACTGTAGTTCTAGAGCCTGTTTTCTCCAGACAATATTTTACGAAGTGGCCTGGTGTGTATAAGTAACAGATAAATGCTTATCTACTAAAGTAAGGGTAGGGAGAAAGTTTGCCAGGGGAGATCCTTAGGCCTCCAAAGGACTCCCAGACTCCATAGGAAACAGAGAAAGCACCACTGACCTAGACAAGTCACTCAACCTAGACTAAGTCACCTAATTTACAAAGGAGAAAACTAAGGCCCAGAGAGTGGAAGTAGTTTTCTCAGAGTCACAGAATAAATTGCTACCAGAGTCTAATCAAGAAATAACGTCTGTTCTGATACCATACTCTGTCTCTAAAATTTATCCAGGATATCCATGGAATCAGAAAATCAAGTTTATCAACTACATCAGTTTGACTTTGTTCATCTTATTTGGGAAATTGTGTAAAATAACAAATCCAACATAGTGTCAAATCAGATTTTATTAATTTCATTGATCCCTATTAGAGTCATCACAAACCTTTTATTTTAGGAGAATCAGAAAATGCTCAAATTGAATAAAAATAAGTTGATTGTGTTAGATAAATAATTCAAATGTGCTTTGAAAAATGCATTTTTTCTAATAAGTCATTGAAATCATCTTTCTACGGAAAACCACGTTAATAATTTAAATAGACTTGTTAGTGTATCTGTTCATGATCAATGCAAGGGCTGCAATCAACACTTGTTTGAAGCACATGTAGAAAATCTAGCAGGATATGAGATTTGGCAATACCTGCATGGAAGGGTGAAGTTAGTCTAGGGACTCAAGTTTTATAACATGCATATGGTGACCATATTTTCTAAATGAGAAATCAGAACACATGGTTGACAAGGAAGAATATCCTTATGGGGACAATGGAATAGATATAGCAACCAGGTCTGTTGCAGAGAACCTGGAACATATGGTCCAGAAAGATAGTCTGCAGGGGCAGTTTTGTGAGGCTTGTCTCCTTCACAATTAATGGTCTTATTTCAGGGTTGGGAAATTGATGTGTATTCCCAGTAACCGGGTCCTTAACTTTCACTTTGTCCTCCTCAGGCAAACTTTACTGAAAAAGAAAGGTCTTTGGAAAGTTAAAGCGCTCTAGAAATATGAACTAGCATAACTATTAACAAGATTATAAATATATAATTAATTTATTTATATGTTGGACAAAGTATTTATTCATTGATCAATTTAACATACATTTATATGCCTATTTTGCATTATGCTTTGTATTGGACATTGAGGACATAGTGATAAGCCAAGCTTGATCCTGTTCTCATGAAGTTTACAGTCTAAAAGATGGTATACAAATACAGTAATAATCACAGTATGGTGGTCACATAGTCATAATTAACAGTCTATTTGCCATCTTTTCAACCATTTTTATGTGATAAGGTAGAACATGTACACCTATTAATAGTTAGATACTAAGTACATACGTTTAGATACTTTGTAAATTACAACAAATCACTTCATTGCTTTGAGTCTCGCTTCCTGTGTTAGGCAGTTTTTCCATTGTTATTGTTATAAAAAAATACCTAAGACTGGGTAATTTATTAAGAAAAGAGGCTTTATTTTGGCTTCTGGTTCTGCAGGTTGTACAGGAAGCATGGTGCCAGCATCTGCTTCTGGTGAGGCCTCAGGAAGCTTGCATTCATGATGGAAGTCGACAGGGAGCCAGTGTGTCACGTGGGAAGACAGAGGGAGCAAAAGAGAGAGGGAGGAGGCGCCAGGCTCTTCTAGGCAACCAGATCTCACATGAACTCAAGGAGAGAACTCACTGATTTATTGCGAGGACAGTACCAGATTATTCATGAGAGATCCACCCCCATAACCCAAACACCTCCCACCAGGCCCCACCTCTAACACTGGGAATCACACTCCAACATGAGATTTGGAGGGGACAAACATCAAAACCATATCAGTTCCCTAACATGCTACATAGGGATAATTAATAACTTCTCTTCATAGAAGAATAAAATGGAATTGTGCATGTAAAATGCTTTTTACTGAGACAGCCCTACAGTTTGCTTCTTAGTAGTAAAGGTATACAAGTGAAATGCAAAAATAATGTCAGTTTATTAAGGCATTTCGATAAATAATCTTTGCAGAATAGGTTCTGAGCTCCCTAGAATGTAAGAGTTTAATAGCTCTTAGTCCAATTCACTCAGGTTCAGAAAGAGGTGACTTGCCTCAAGTAAAGAACTGTTCTGCCTCACTACTGTTTGAGTAGCTCTCTGGTAAAAATGTGATAGAAGTTGTTATACTGAAGTCTGAAAAATCAGGCAGTGGGAAGGCCCACTGGTTATCAGTTATCTTTCAAAGAGCTGGGTCCTCATACAGTAAACAGGAACACTTTCGCAGGTAGGAGAGGGATCCCCACTTTTTTTAGGAGAACACGATTTGAGGAATGTTAGGTATCTCGTCTTAGGGCCTAGATGAGTGGTAAATGGCTCCTGTCACAGAAGACAGGTCTGGAGGTAGGATGATGCTGTGTCACTGAGTGAAACGTGGCTTGTCAGCCAGATATGATCATTTTTTAATGTATTGCCTGAGTGCATGCCCCTTTTCTCATCTCCAGGTTTAAAAAAATCTTTGTGTGAGTGGCCAAGCATTTTACAATTTTGTAGAAGACTATTAAGGTGCTCTATGCAGAAGTCTAACATGTCAGTTTCATGTCCTTAGGATAGACAAACACATATTCAACTTTTTATATACATCTTTTTTAATATCCAGGAAGGTATGCCTCCCACATTATACCCCCGTATGTTGGTCCTTAGAGACATATATGTGGTTGGTCTTCCAACAAAAGATATAAGGATGACCTCTTGATGCAACATACCACTTCCATGACACTACATCTCACAAATATCTTGCTGAGGACCACCAGTATGTAGGCCAAAACAGTATCAGCTGCCTAAATTCCAGCTAATGATGGCTTTGCTTCCCTTTTCTCCCATGTAGACAGTCAAAGCAGTGAGTTTAGTCCCCACCAGAAACAGACAGTGGGTAGCGAAGGAACAAAAGTCATTCTGCATGCCACATGCAATTCTGAAGAAACCATGGCTGAGTCATGAAGAAAATGGTAGAGGTTGCCAGAGGAGGAAGCAGGAGGCACAGGACTTGGTGTGCATCTTAGAGGCAGCGCCTCAGTCTGTGGTTCTCTGCTGGCTGCATTCCAGAGAGCCAGTCTTCAGACATGTAGGCAGTGGAGACAGAAAAGGAATTCTCTGGAGGCCAGAAAAGCCAACCGGCTACCTGAGAGCTTAGCCACCACTGACATGGACAGCATTCTCACCATAACAACTGGTTAAAGGTAGTAAACCCTCTCTTATTTAACTGGCAAGTGATTAAGACTGTTCATTTTTGCTTTCCACAGAATATAAAATGAAACAAATTTCCAGAAAAGAGAAGTAACCCTAACTCACTCCCTGAGTGAAGCAAGAATGAGATGAGACATCCTGTGTTTAAATGGAGCCCAACAATATGTGGCTTCACGCGTTCTTTCACTTTTATTATTCCCACACATCTAAATCCCTTTCTTCCCTTCTTATGTCAAAACTTTTGATAAGCAAGTTTTCTTTCCAGGGGGAGGGAAGATAATATCAATTATTATTACATGATATCCCAATGTTTACATCAATGGGCTCAAACTAGCCATGCCGACTCTTTTGGGGGCTGTGTGAATTCATGTACTCAAACAGTAGACATGCTTGCTCAGAAGTCACACCTGTTGCCTGCATAATGCTACCTGAGCTGGGTACCCACAGGTAAGTGGACAACCACATGAGTAAAATGATGAGCAAAAGCTCTACTTCCTTTGAAAATGTCTCTTCAGAAAGTTCTTGTCTTCTTCCTCCTTCCTCACAAAAGTTTCTCTTCCTTGACATTTTTCTTTAGCAGATCTTATGTTATAATAGAACCACAGCTCCCCGGCCTTCGCTGAGTGTAGCCACATCTAAAACTCTGAGACCGGTTATGTAACCAAAGTTTTAGCTCTCAGGTAGACTGCTTCATGCCAGTAGACTTTTGTGTTTGTTGTCAGTAGTTTCCAAGTCACTTTCAGCCACCTTCAGGAATTTATTCCTGGTATCTATCTCTCACACACACACGTACACACACAGGTGCAGGCCTACACACTCAAATACTTACACTGTGAGTGCTACTGGTTGATTGACTCACACTTTATAATTTTCTTAGAACAGGGGCCTGTACATCAGCCTCAGCCCTCTTCCTGAAGAAGAGCCAATCCTTCCTGCCTCTTGGCCTGAGTGAGCCTACCTGCATTTCCAAGAGTTACCACATCATTTGCCCTGGAAAATTCTGCTGACTTCGAACAGATATTCAGAGTGTTTAGGGGAAAAATAAGACACCTTAACAGCATTGCCAAATAACTTGTGGGGAGGGAGCCTCAGAAATCACCACAGGCCTGAGTGGGAAGTCTATGAATCTTTGCAAAGTAAAATCCTTTTAGCACAGGATTCCTCCAGGCAATGGAAAGTGCCCTTGAGTATATAAAGATGGATGCTGGTCTGCTGTCCACACCTCGGGCTGTGGGAGAACGTGTGTATTTTTTAAAATGATGTTTATCAGGTCTAGGTTGTTTTTCCAGCTCAAAACTGAGACATGAAAATGGAATTTTTAGCCAGTAACTCATACATTTAGATTCCTGGTTTTTAGGTTTTGGAAAAAATGCACCTAGTTGTTTTCTTATTACAATACTGCTGGTTTTGTTCACCGGTCCGTGTTTTTCTTGGACTGTGGTAGAGTGGAATGTTTTAAATTATGGGCTTTTGCTTTTTACCCTGCGATGTCTACTAAATAAGTCCATCGTCTAATTCTAAAATTGTGAGGCAGCAAACATGCACTTGTAGCCAACAAAGCTACATTTTTATTCCAGAAAGGGTATTTCTGTTCTAAATTTACAGCAAAATAGCTCTGGAGACAAAGGCAGGATTTTGGCCAAACCAGACATGCTCTTTTATATGGCATGTTGTTTCCAATGCCCTTGCTAAGTACTCTACCTTGCTGAAGGTTTCTTTTTCACTATTAAAATCTATAGTAAGTGTTTTGAAGTCTTAGCTGATGTTAAAAAAAAAAAAAGAAAGAAAATTTGCTATGTTTTGACTTAGCCATTAAAACGAAGCTCAATGACAACAAAAAATAAACCCACTACTCTGTGGGATGAAGAAATTTGATATTTGGAATCAAAGACTAAGTCATATTTTAGGCTTTTGTTACCAACAATGTTACCAGTCCAAAGCAGTTGTAAATTAAATTTAAGTGAAATGGATTAAACCCCTCTTGATGGAGCTACTGCAATTTGGCTAGACTCCTTGTCCCTCTCTTTTCTGCTATAATCTTTTTTTTTTATGCCAGCAGCTGGGGCTGGATACTGGATGACCTTTAATGCCTCTTCCCAATCTGAGATTCCAGAACTTTATAATACTGAAGCTACAAGTTACTCTGAATCAGTAATTCTAAGAATCTCTGATTCTCTGCCTACGTGTATCTCAGACATCATAATAGGCCGTAAGGTGGTCTCCTAGTCTTTTGTTATTATTATTATTTATTATACTTTAAGTTCTAGGGTACATGTGCAGAGCACACAGGTTTGTTACATACATGTGCCGTGGTGGGTTGCTGCACCCATCAACCTGTCATCTACATTAGGTATTTCTCCTAATACTATCCCTCCCCCTGTCCCCAACCCCCGGACAGGCCCCAGTGTGTGATGTTTCCCTCCCTGTGTCCATGTGTTCTCATTGTTTATCTCCCACTTATGAGTGAGAACATGCAATGTTTGATTTTCTGTTCTTGTGTTAGTTTGCTGAGAATGATGGTTTCCAGCTTTATCCATGTTTCTGCAAAGGACATGAACTCATCCTTTTTAATGGCTGCATAGTATTCCATGGTGTGTATGTGCCACATTTTCTTTATCCAGTCTATTATTGATGGGCATTTGGGTTGGTTCCAAGTCTTTGCTATTGTGAACAGTGCTGCAATAAATGTATGTGTGCATGTGTCTTTATAGTAGCATGATTTATAATCCTTTGGGTATATACCCAATAATGGGATTGCTGGGTCAAATGGTATTTCTAGTTCTAGATCCTTGAGGAATCACCACACTGTCTTCCACAATGGTTAAGCTAATTCATACTCTCACCAACAGTGTAAAAGTGTTCCTGTTTCTCCACATCCTCTCCAGTATCTGTTGTTTCCTGACATTTTAATTATCACCACTCAAGTTGGATTAAAGACTTAAACATAAGACCTGAAACCTTAAAAACCCTAGAAGAAAACCTAGGCAATAATACCATTCAGGACATAGGCATGGGCCAAGACTTCATGACTAAAACACCAAAAGCAATGGCAACAAAAGCTAAAATGGACAAATGGGATCTGATTAAACTAAAGAGCTTCTGCACAGCAAAATAAACTATCATTAGACTGAACAGGCAACCTACAGAATGGTCTCCTAGTCTTTAAAATGAGCCATGGGTGATTGTGAAGTAGAAAACCAGGGTAATTATAACCTTGTCTTCTAAGTAGGCATCCAACTATTGATCCCGATCCTTCCAACAGCTGGAAAATCAAAAGTAAAACAAGAGTCACTTGTTGGAACTTTTGACTCCAAGTTGCTTGTAAGTAGGCAATAACAAAGCCACGAATATGCTGTGTAATGGTTTAGATTCTAAGAAGAGTTTCAGAGTTAGTATTTCTATTCAACACTTGAAAGAAAAAAATTCAAATGCAGACTAAAAAGATTCTGGCAAGTCTTCCTTCTCTTAACATGCTTTTTTCTTTTTCTTTCTTTCTTTCTTTTTTTTTTTTTTGAGTTTGAATTAGTCAGCTTAACTGCTATTTGAAAGTTGTGAGTTGGGAAGAAGATGATGGCATTGCTGTTCCTGAGTTGACACTGGTGTGTCTTGGAGGAAGAGAAGAGATGACTTTATTCACTGTCCACAACCTCCCTGCACCCAAATTAGCTTCAGTTAATCAAAGGCAAGACTCTTACTGGTATGCAAGCCAATGGGGTGAGAACACATTTTCCTGTGTCATTAGAATGCCATATGAAACCAATTCCACTTACAAGGACTCCTTTCTTCAATCCTTGCTCTAAATCACTCTTCCCCTTTTATATCTACTATTTACAGATTAGTACTAGAATTTGGGATCTGGATGGAAAGTTCTCCTACTAGAAGAGAGGGGGAAAAATACTGTTATGTTAGCAAAACATATTCTGCAGAAATCTAATTGGTCTACCCTGATGTTCTCATCAAATACTTGTTTTCTGTCACCTCTTTAGTGCCTGCTAGTTTTTGAGCTTGGTGTTTACTCAAATACTAACTCTGGTATTCACCTTCCAGGCCCTTAAGTTTGTCCATTGGACACAGCTTCTCCTGTTGTCTTCCTAGCCCCTCCTGGTGGCCACAATGTTTGCTTGCTGTAACCTTAGGACCCACACTCCCTCTCATACTAGGCTTAGCCCTAGTAAGGGTAAGACATCATGGAATTCTCAGTCTTTGGATGCTAAGAGGGAGGGGAGTAATTTTTGCTTAAGCAAAGATGCTGTCAAACACGAAATGGTCTCTAGCCTATCAGCAGTATTTAGCAGTGGTTTGGATCTGCTTTTAATACAGCTAGTATGAGCTTACTCAATACAGATAACAAAGCATCACCTCCTTAGATGTGAGCAATATACTTCTATAAATATAATCTTTTAGCTTTTTTAGCAATCACAACACACTAGTGATCTCCTTTGACTTTTTTACTTATTAAAAATTCATAGGACCCCATCCCCCAACACACACATGTACCTACACAAACAAGCTTATTTCAATCTTAAAATTAGACAATTGGTTTTTCAAAGCTGAATAAAAGATTTTGCATTCATTTGTTACATTGAATCTTGTACACTGCATCAATTATTTTAACCCTCCAATATTATTTTTGACCCCTGATCCTACCGTCTAAATTTCAGCAATTACTCCGAGCTTGGTGTCATCTGTGAACATGATGTTCATGAACTGAACAAGCCTAAGATGTGTCATGAGATTCACCACTGAAGGGACCAGCCTCCAAGCTAATACAAGTGACTCCTACCCTGCTGGAAAGGGCACTGGAGAAAAGATGCAAATTGGCTTGTACAAGTCTCAGTTTTCTCATGTGGTGGTTTTTCATGTCTTCTTCTCAGGATTGTTTGAGGATTAGGTAATTTTAAGATAGGGCTTAGAAAAAAATGTGTATCACATAAAGAGTGTGCTTTAATATTAGTTTAATTTACTACTTGGGTAAAACTTTTCAAATAGCCAGGAACCAATGTAACTATACTATGATCTATCCTACCCTTGACTAAAAGTCTTGCAGAAAGCCATCTCTGTCTTGTCCATGGTAGTATTGCTCGAAGTCTGCCAAAATACCAAATAACAGGGTTGCCCTTCAAAGATGCACTTGAAACAATAAAGTGAAACATCGTTTTATTGTCTTTCTCTTTTTCACAATGGCCTTGTATCAACTGTCACAATTACATGAATTCAGAAATGTAATTATTTATAATAATAATGGTATCTCATATTTATGCAGACTTTTAGGGTTTTTACGATACTTTCACATGTATAATCAAGTCATCCGTTACTCATAGCAACTCCATGCATTTAGGATTCCCAACCCCATATTACAGATTAGCAACCTGATATCTGAAGAGTTTCAATGGCTTGCTCATAGTCATAAAAGCAGTGATTAAGCTGGTACAAAACCCTGCTCTTGTGGTGGTTAGTTTGGCACTCTTTCACTCTACCCAAGTTTATTCTGGTTGTCAGAATGACTAAAAGTCCCAAGGGTTACCTCTGAGTAGAACCCTACAAGAGAACTTAGCTTAATACCAGTAACACCCATTTCTTTATGAATTGCACAGATTCACTTATCAGATTAGCCCAAGCAAAGAGCAAAATTCTAAGGAACAGGTGAGTTTTCATGAAGGGAGAGCAAGGAGGACTAGTCAAGGACACAAGAGGTCAGTCTAGGCTGGGGTACAGCAGCGAGAAACCCAGAAGGTGAAGGTTGGCAAAGTGCTAAGTAAGGGCCAAGAACCACTGGGGACTATCTTTGTCAACTTCACACCTGCTTCCCAAAGTCAGTTATATGTATAACTTTTTGATCTACATGCTTCTGCCCAAAATTTTAAATAGTGCCTTTCAGCTCTCCAGCATTCTCCATGAGCTTTGGCACACTCCTCCAACGGTCTGTATCGCTCACCCGCATGCATTTGCAAAGTAACTGCTCATGGACCGTGCCAAGGAAAATATATCCACAATGTGGGCCATGGTCAGAGGCTAGAAGACTTGATTTAATACAGCAGTGCTCAGCTTTTCATGTTTTCCTCTATGAACCTCAGAAAGTCCTACGATGGCAATAGCAGACAATCAGAGGTTCTGATCTCCACGAGATAAGCAGGATCACCAGGCACAAAGAAATTCCATCCCAAAGTACAGAATCTTTAAATATTTGTAGGCTGCTTGATCTTATTTTGGGCAAATGTGATTTTTCTATTAGGCTTATTTATTTATCTGAATATTTGTTTGGATGCATTCATGCCCCATTTCTTTCCACTACGTGTTTGAAGTGATCATATAGCATAAATGCAAACACTGAAAAAAAAATAAGTGAAATGAAAAAGTTGGGACATAGAAGTATAATGGAAAATCAAGACCAATATAAGAAAGTCCCTAAATATGCCCACCTTTAGGATCAGCATAAGTGTCATAAAAGGATATCTTATTTTACTAAGACTGTCCTGTAACACTGGAAAAACAAAATGGAAATAAAATCAGTTCTTTGGTTTTCATTACTGAAAAGGGGGACTTATGTTGGACTTTTTGCAACACTGAAAATAAGACTTCTGCTTTAACCTAATATTTTCAGACCTCAAAGCTTCTGCACAATAAAGCCAAAGATTCATTCTTCTCTGGGCACCTGCTCCCCAACTCTAACAAGTCCTTAATGAGTCCACCAGTAGTAACGGCAAAGAAAACAGACCTCTGGACCACACAGCTCTCCTGTTTTCTCCCCAGAATTGGAATTTGTAGGGAGAAAGCAGGACACCACCCCTCCTCCACAGCCACAGGAAAACCTTATAAAAAGGGTGTGAAACCCAAGAAATCATTCCATCGCTATGGTATACACACATAGGGGCTCACGTGTGCTAGCAACTGTGCCAGAATATTTACGTCTACAAATAACCAACTTGCCAAAGGTTTAAGAAAACCAACGATAGAATTAATATTCAACCCTAGATTTTGAGAAAGTGGCAAATTTCGATAAAAGTGCTGAAGTCAGCTGAAATATACAATAAACCAGGGGCTGGCAAACGTTTTCTGTAAAGTCTTGCAGATAGTTAATATCACAAATAGTAAACATTTTAGGCTTTGGAGATCATATATTTCCATCATGATTATAAAATTCTGTCATTGTAGTATTGTAGTTTGAAAGCACTCATATGCAAATGAATGAATGTGGCTTCCTTCCAATAAAACTTTATTTACAACAACAACGACGACAAAAAGGACAAGCGCTGGATTTGGCCCACAGACTACAGTTTGCTGACACCAGATAAAAATAAAAACAGAAATGACAAGTTCTAGTTTTGAACACTGACCCTAAAGACCAGCTTTAAGTGCTGGCATGAATTAAAGATGCTGTCTCTGAGACTCTCAGAGTTCCCAGAATTTCCAACCAGAGTGTGCATCTCCAACTTTGCTTTTCTTCAACCTCTTCCAGAAGGTGCTGGCCCTGACAGTTTCTATGCTGCAAATAAATGAAGGATGATGAAACATGAATTCCAGTCAACACACTGATGACACATGTGACTTGATACACAGTAAGTGCTTTATCTATGAACCTTCACAGTCCTTTCTTTAAAGTGCTGATGACATGCAGGGGAGGGAGGATGTGATTATCTTCACCAGGTCATCAGCCCAGCAAGAAATCCTAGGCAAGTCACTTAATCTGCTCCAGCTCCATGTGTTTTCATTAATAAAATGGCAGCATAATACTAACTCATGGAATTATGAGAATCAAACTGAGGGAAACATGGAAAGGGCCTAAAAGCAGGTGAATGAACCAAAATAAGAGGCTGAGAACTGGTGGCCCAGGGGACACATCCAGCCTGCACATATTCTGTTTTGTTGTTGGTTTGGGGCTGAGCAACAGCAGCTCTCTATCATGGAGTGCATCCTCTCCAGTTCATCCCAATGCCCACCACTTCCTATTGTGCTACCTTGAGTGCACTTCTCTAGTCCATGTTACTTGCCTGGACTGTGTAGATATTTGAGATTTGGACTCCTGGACTAAATTCTCCCTTGATGCTTCTGACATTTTATAGGACAGTATGAGGCTTTGATGCATGCCCTTCACTGTGCTCTGTGCTTTGGAGCCTCACAATGATTTCAGTATGAGAAATTTGAGCCTGGGTAACCTTTGATTCTAGATCAAAAATCGAAAGAACCAGGATCTAAGCTAGGCCATTTCTACTCTGTAGGTTTCAGGAATTTCACTTTACTTTGAGTCTCAGTTTTCTTATATATCAAATGGGGATAGAAATATAGGAGGTTATTATGAACTAAATGTCTGTGTCCCCCAGAAAATTGGTGTGTTGAAATTATAACTCCCAATGTGATGGTATTAGGAAGGGAGGTCTTTGAGAGGTGATTAGGTTAATAGTATGAAGCTCTCTTGAGTGGTGTTAGTGCCTATATGAAAGAGACCTTAGACCCCTCATTCCTTCTGCCACATGAGAACACAGCAAGAGGATGACCATCTATGAGCCAGAAGTGTGCCCTCACCAGAGACAGAATCTGCTGACACCTTGATCTTGGACTTCCCAGCCTCCAGAACTGTGAAAAACAAATATTTGTTGTTTAAGTCACCCTATGTATGGTATTTTTTAAAATAGTCACCTGGAAGGACTAAAACACAGGTTAAATGAGAGGACATACCTAATATCTTAGTTCATTCAGGATGCTAAAACAAGGTATCACAGACTGAGTGTCTTAAACAAGAAACATTTATTTCCCACAGTTCTAGAGGCTGGAAGTCTGAGATCAGGGAGCCAACATGGTTGAGTTCTAGTGAGGGCCCTCTTCTTGATTACAGGCTGTCATATCTCATTGTATCCTTATACAGTAGAGAAAGTGAGAGAGCTCTCTATAGTCTCTTTAATGAGGGCATGAATCCCATTCATGAAGGTTCCACCTACATGACCTAATCACCTCCCAAAGGCCCCACCCCCTAATATCATCACCTTGGGGGTTAGGACTTCAACATTTGAATTAGGAGGGGACACATTTAGTCCACTGCACCTATTAATAGTGTAGTACCCAGTATATAATCAAGGCTCAGTAATTGTAAATCCTGCCTTCTATATGTCTATCTTCACGGATTTGCAAAATACATATGATGGCTGCCTTCCTTTTGGGCAATTTTTAAGAGGTCTAGAGATGCCCTTTGTGAGTAGTGGGGAGATGACGAGCTGGACTGAAGCCACCCTGGCTGTCATAGTCCCCTCACCATGCATTTCTCTGACTCTGTGCCTTTTCAACAGACCTTTCTTCCCTGCCTGCTTGGGTCTATAACTCCACCAGCCTGGGGTCTTATTATCAAACAAGAGCCTTCAGCACCAGGGAGTAGTTGCAAAGACCTTGAAAGTCTTCTTTCGATCAATCCAATACCTTTGGTTACAGTATCTTATTGATGCTTTTCCTGTTGGTTCCTTGTTGAGTAACAAGGAAGAACATCTTACATTAATAAAGAATCCATTAATCCTACTTCTTAAAGGGAGTTGTGCATACTAGACTAGAATATCAGTTAGGAAAGACAGTAGACATTGCAGAATTTCTCCTGCACCCGTTACAAGTGACAAATAGCATCTGATGTAGTGCTTCCAGTAATGAGAACTTTGCTACCTCCCAAAGCAGCACTTTTGGACAACATTGCAGAGAGATTAGTTCATGCCCTTTATCCATTCTGTTCAAATCCTTTAGGCTTTTGCTTCTTGTTTAAGCAAGGTAGTCACTATCACTTTCAGCTTTAAGCTACCCACAAATTGAGCAGCATGACATCCATGACTTCATCAATGACCTCAACAAAAATATGAGCCACAGCAGTAACTTTGTACATGTTCTGTTGCCTGCACTAATTCTCCTCTCAGCTGCTTTGAGTATAGTCATTTGCTCAGGTATAAAACACATGTATATCCACAAGGTATAGTTTCTAAAGGTCTCTGAGCAGGACCATATCCAGAGGTGGAATCTCCTCAATAATTAGAAAAGACTAACAGGGATATTTAATCACCTGGTCACAGCCAATGGTCTTAGGTTGGATTTAGAGAAACTCAGGCTGTGGACAAATGGTACCAATAAATCTCAGTGCCCTGGGCTGGATCACCAGGGGGGTTGGTTTATATTCATCAGGCAAATTGCAGAGGAGGAATATTATGACCTAGTAGACTGATTTTCAAACATTGCTAGAAGTCTCATATATCAAATAGACTAAGACAGAGCTTCTCTGGCTGAGTCATCTGCATGGACCCATCTCTACCCATGAGACCCCTTAAGCAACTCCACAGATATTGTTGGAGAGACACATTAGAGAATAACTCTAGCCAATCATCAGTGCTGGACAGATCTCAAGGCTGTCATTGACTTGCTGTTTGATCCTGCTCAAGTTGCTTCTGCACGTGATTTTCTGTAGCTATAAAATGAAGTTAATGGAAATAAGTTTTGTTTCACTTCAGTAATACTATAGCTCCTTATATTACATTTTTAAATCTGCTAACTCTGTTATTATGCCTGGACCATCAGAGAGAGTGATGTCTCTAACCATGGTACCAATGGAAATATTTGGTGGAGAGAAGGGAGATGTTTCTAAATCATGTAATAGTCTTGACAGCCCAAGGTATAATTCTTTGTACAACTCATAACTTGAAGCAATTGTTTCCACTTTAAAATCTGTGCATAACAGGAAATCTGTTGGGAGAAAATTAAACATTTTTCCTGTTAAGATAGTTCCTAGTAAATGAAACGTTTTGTTCTGAAAATTATTTTAACATAATCATTGCTTTGCAATGAGGCATCTGATTTTTTTCTTTTTAAAATGTTCACCAATTTTACTAAATTTGATGTTTATTTCTCTACAAAAATAATAAGTGCACCTTCATTGTAGAAAATGCAAAACTACAAAACGGTAAAAAACTGAAGAACAAACAAATAAACAACAACAAAACCCATCATCAAGATAATGGTAAATATTTTTCTAGATTTCTCAATGTCAGATTCTTGTTTTCTACTCAATAATATATAGATGGTTGCATGTTTTTAGGGGTAAGATAGGTTTTAATGAAATTTGAGAAATGGTTATATAAAGTTGATATTATTATATTTCATCTATACTCTAGTGCATAGATGCACCACCATATACTTGTTTTCCCCTTTCTGTGGATGTTCACATTGTTTCCACTAATTCACTGCTAGGCACAACTCTTTAACAAACATACCTGTATACTTGCATTCTATTCCAATTATCTCCATCGAATAAATTTGTATTCATGAGATCACAGGATACGTACATTTTAAATCTTTACACATCCTGCCATCCAGGTAGATTATACTTTCATTACTATCAACTTATATTTGAATGTTCTCATTTCCCTACGTCTTTGCCAACTCTGGATATTATCTCTATTTTCCCTCTTACCCATCTGATATGGTACAAGGAAATCATTTCATAGGTTTTGTGAGCATTTATTTTACTAGAGTTAAGTTGAATGATCTCTTCAGATGTTTATGGGCATTTGTATTTGTCATTTTCTCAATGGCTGCCTGTAATTTTTACCCAAGTTACCATTGGATTATTTGGTATTTTTCTTGCTTGAGAATGTTTCACAGTTTGCCTTTAGAATTATAACTTTAAATACTTTTTCATATCAAGAAATGTTTAACATAGTCAATCTCTTCCTTTATAGTTTTGTGCTATGGCCTCCTAAGCATAAGAAAATAATAATGTGCTTCATTATTTTTTTAATAATCATGACTTTAATTTTTGCATTTAACTATATGAGCTGTCTGAAATTAATTTTTATATAAAACATAAAATATTAATTCATCTTCACTCTTTTCCCAAATGGTCAATAAATTATTCTAATACTACTTGTTAGTCCTCGTTTCTTATCATTGATCAGAAATACCATTTTATCATATAAATATATTCCCAAGTTTATTTGAATCTACTTCTGAACTAATCTATTATAGTCAATTAAACTATTTTTCTAGCCCTAAATAATACCATACTATTTTAATTAATATGGCTTTTTAGATTTTTTAAAAAAACAAATATATGATATTGTTCTTTCTAGTTAATTTTCATATTTATCTTCCAGAGATGAAGTTTAGAATAATTTTGACAAGTTTTCATTACCAAGACATGGATATATTGTTTAGAATTTTATTAAATTTAATTCTTTAAGAGACTCTTTTTAATATTAAGACTGTTATTGTCAGAACAAAGAAAATACCTTTATTTTTGTATGTTTCAGTTTTCTTTAAACACACCTTGGAAATTTCTTGTTGAATTTACTTTATGTATTTTATGAATTTTTGCTACAACAAATGGGATTTTATTGTATTAAGGCGTAGTTTATTGTTGAAATGTAAGAAAGCTATTTTTACATTAAAAAATTATCCTCCTGACTGAACACTTGATATTTTCTAATAGTTTTTTGATTATTTTGAGTTTTCCAGCTCTACAACCATATCATTTGCAAGTTATGATTGCTGTTTTCTTTCCAATATTCATATTCACAGCACTCCATAATAACAGTGGAGATAATGGGTGTATTCATTTCTATGACTGCCATAACCATCTATCATAAGCTTAAACAATACAGACTGACAGTCTTACAGATATGGAGGTTACAAGTCCAACACATGTTTCAGTGGGCTAAAATCAAGGTGTCAATAAGACTATATTCCTTTCTGGAGACTCCAGGGGAGAGTATGTTTCATTGCTCTTTCCAGTTTCTAGACACCACCCACATTCCTTAGTTGTGGCCCCTTCCTCCATCTTCAAAGCCAGCAACATTTCATCCCTTTATGCCTTTCTTCTGTGTCACCTCTGCCTCTGTCTCCCTTTTCCACTTTTAAGAACCCTTGTAATTACATTGGGCCCACTTGGATAATACAGGAACAACTCCTTATTTTAAGGTCAGCTGATGGGCAATCTTAATTCCATGTGGAAACTTAATTATTTGCTACATAACCTAACATATTTACAAGTTCTGGAAATTAGGGCATTAGGACGAAGACTTCTTTGGGGGACTAGTGATTCTGTGTATCACAACAGGTAGCTTTGTTTTATTCCCAACTTGGTTTTGTTTTATTCTCAACTTTAATCAGAATGCTTTTATCCATTCCCAGTCAAGCACTTTTCAACATACGCATATGTAAGAAATGGAAATATCCTTTTTACTTACTTCACTAAGGATGTTGTTATTGTTGTTTTGTTTTATAATCAAGAATAAAATTAGAGTTTTATCAAGTTTTCAACAACCAACCAAAATAATAGTATTTTTTTCATTTTTGACTTGATAAGATTCTAAATTATATTCATAGATGCCATAGTACTAACCCATGCGTGTTTTCTTAGTGTAAGTCACTATTGATCATAGTGTAAAATCTAAGTTCCATGAGAGACAGAAGTTTTGTCTGTTATATTTATTGTTATATACCTAGATCCTAAAACGTAATAGAAGTTCAATAAATATTTGATAAATTAATCTGCTAATCAAACTGCTAATATTTAATTTCTTTTGGATTTTTACATCAGTATTTATAAATGAGATCAAATTGTATTTTTTGAAACAAAATCTATTGATAATAATGAATTCCGCTACTCCACCATGTTAAAATGAGATACTCTGGGAATTTTTCCCCAATCTGTGACAGTTAGTTTTGAGATCTTGTTATTGTCCTTTTGTTTTTATTTTAACTCTATTTTTTTTAAAAAAACTATAACCTTTACAAATGATTGTTTAACTATAATTACTCCAGTTTTTAGGTATAATTATGTTTATTATACTTAATGCCCAATTCAGCCCTTTTCTACTCAGATTTTCTCATTCTTGAACACTTTTCCTTTCACTATTCTTAAAAATCTCGGGGTTGTCTGAGCTACATCTTTAAGTAGATTTTTCAGGAAGCTCACATGGGTAAAATATTTCCCAAGACTTATATATTTGATAATAGCTTTTACGCATTGGTGACAACTTAACTGGTTATAGAATTTCTGTTTCTTGTTCAATTTTTTTTTTTTTTTTGACATTCTGAAGTCAACCTGACTTACTTTCTCTTCAAGTAATGTAACTTTCCTGAAGTTTAAGAGGTATTTTTTCCTTTTCTTTGAAATCTAATAGCTTCATTAGGCTATATTTGGTGGGATTTTGTTCTCTTGTAAGTTTCCTTATATAGGGAAAGCCCTTCAAACTAGAATGTCAGTTATTCCTCCAAATAAGAAAAGTTTTCTTCTCTCAGGTCTCAGATTATATTTCTATTCCACTTCAAGTGCTCCTTTTCTTTAAATACCATGTTTTGTTCTCCCTATCATATTATAATATTGGTGAATACTTTTGTCTTTTCTTACTTGTTCTTCATCCTGTTATTTTTCAATTCTGTCTCCACACTATTTACTTAATATTTTCAGGTGTTAATTCTGGTATTTGGGAGCTAATACTTTATTTTAAAATTTATAGTATATTATTTTCACTCTTCTATCTTTCCTCATTTCTACCAGGTTTCTGTTGTAATCAGTTGTGCAATTATCAGTATACCTCTCATTCCATAAAATCCATGTTTTTCTTTAGGGTGTGAGTTAGTTGCAACTAAAATGTTTTTCTATTTCCTTGACTACATCTTCCTTCAAATTTTGCTCTATTTGTATTTTGCATGTAATGCTCCATCTATTTGTGCATGTGTTTATTTTTTCCAACTCTTATTGTGGTTTCCTATTGCAGGAATTTCTTTTCATTTGTCTTTGAACAGAGTCATTGTATCTGAAGCTGCTCCTTTCTTGAGTTGGCGTGGATTTCCTGTTGTCTTGAGCAACGTTTGAATCTCTTCCTTGGAATATGAGCTGGAACACCAGAATTTTTTTTTTTTTGGCCTAGTCACTGAAGTGCCCAAAGGGTGTGGACAAGGAGCTGGGGTTTTGTATAACCACAATTAAAGAATTTTGTCTTTGCTTTCTTTGTCTGTAATTTTTGGAAGTAACTGAGGATAGTACTACTCTGTTGGTGACTCAGTTCCCCTGTCTCATGGAGGAGTGAAGTTGAGCTTTGAATCTGGGTTTGCTCCTCTCTCAGGGTGACTGGTTATAAAAGATGCTGTCCTTGTTGCTGTCCCTGTTTCTCACATGCTTTTGAATTGGTTTAGCCATGCATTGATTCCACACCATACTAAACACAGCATACTGTGTTTGCTGCTGTTGGATCAGCCCAGGAAGTGAATCCTAAGAAATTACCCCTCAATGCCTCTCATGCCGTCTGTCCTGCTAAAGGTCAGAGGAAACATTGGCAGCAATTCCAGCCAAGATTTTATAATGCATTTTTATCAACACTGGGGAAAAGGTTCTTTATAGAAGGTAGTTCCCTGGAACAACCTGCATCTTAACCCCTGTGCTTCCAAATCTGGACTATGAGCAAAGTTCAGCTTTTCTTTCACTTTCTTCCTGCTCTACTGCAATGTTGTTGCTAAGCGTAGTCAGGCATTTGTGCTAGGCATCTACTTTCAGTACTGTCCAAATTGTCCTGAATCTGAAAAGCATTTTTCACAACTCTCAGAATATGACTCCCCTAATTTTGGCTAATGGCTTAGTCTGCTATGTTTGCTTCAATATTTTTCATTTTTGTTTATTTGAGAAGAAGGGAGTTTTATGAATCTTCTTTTTAGGATATCTTTTATTGATTTATTTTTAATATTCTAATTCCAAACTCTTTTTTAAAATTTTTTATTCTTCACTTCAACTTGTACTGTTTTACAATGCACTGTAATAAAGTTACAGTGTATTAAAAACATCCTACTATTTTTCACTTTCTGTTTATGACTCAGATTCGCTGTATAACTTTTTTCATATTGCTTCACCTCTATGGGCATTATTTTGCCCAGCTGCTAAGCAACCAGTTTGCATCAGGCAGTCTCTCAGTACCCTCCCAGTGCTTGAAGTTCATTAAATGGAAAATACTAACCGTGGATTTCTGAGAATTGCCACTGTCCTTGGTTTGGGAGCTGCCTAGGGAGGGAATGGAGGGACAGGAAGGTATTGGGTTCTAATCTGTAACTAAATCACCCTGGATCTGAGAGCACACAAACTGTGAACAGCATAGGAGACACATCTGGAATCCCCTGCCCCAAGACTTTAAGAGTCTGACAAACAATCTCAAAGGAAAACAATGGTTCAGATTTCAGCCACTGGCCTGGAAAGTTAACACATTCACCTGGCAAGACTCCCAAAATCGTAGCAAAAGGAGACTTTAAATCTGAAATTCACATCTAAAAATATGTATTCTTTGAGAGCTGAGGTGAAACTTGATCCAACAGAAATCATTCCACTGTCCATTGGCACTGATTCATCAGGAGTTAATCATGGCCAATTCAACCTTCTCTAAATGCAGTTTAAGAAAATAGACAAGTATCTATCCCAGGAATTTCATAGAACCCAATTTTGTTTCACAAGCAGGTCCATTCCCAAAGACGACAGATAGGCTGCCCTGCTCCACAAAGATCTCATCTTATTTTGTTCATCTGGAGCCAACTGCTAACCCCATCACTAGAGGATGCAGGGCCTCTGAATTTCTTGACAGGCAAGATTCCCTAGAGCATGGCATTCTTGTGGTCTGGATGGTCTTGAAAAATCAGAGAAAGACAGAGACAATGGTGGCAAATGGAGGCCAGGCTGAGAGTCAGGCAGGGCCCTTAGGGAGGTTTATGCTTCGGCATTGTCGAAATTGCTGGTTTATTTTGAGACCTTCAGTTCCGGTAACCCTGAGATCAGCTGGAGTCTCTCTGCTCCCTTAGTGTCTAGACAAAAATGAGTCAAAATCTCGTTTTATATGTTATATGAGTCTATAGCAAATTATCAGGGGACTTAGGTACTTTAGGCATGTCCATACCAAAAATGAACTTTACCATTCCACCATTAGGGGTGTCCTCTGACCACTTTCCATATCATTTTCTGCTTCCCATAGTCTTTTAGGCAGAGGAGGCTAAACATTATAACAAACAACCTCAAAATCCTGGTGTCAGTCCAGTTGAGTATTTAGAGGAAAGTCTTATGCAGTGTTCCAGGAATCCAGTCTCCTCTCTAGTGGTTCTATATTGAAGTTCACCTCTGAATCTTCTGCATCCAGTTGTGAGGTAAGGAAACAAGCATGGAGAATTGGATATGGAGAACCACACAGGATGTTTCAGGGGCCAACCCACAAAGTGGCACACATAATTTCTACCCAACTCTGTTGGCCAGACTTGGTCACATGGCCCCATCCAACTGTAGAGGAAGCTGGGAAATGTAGCTATAAGTGGACCCAGAAGGAAAATTATATTTGATGAGAACACAGTATTGTTTCTGCCATACCACCTTTTGGGGTCCTTTGTCATGCTTCTCCCTTTTCTGTTTTCTTCCCGTCCCTACCTCTCAGGGTCTCATGTAGAAGAATTTAAACATTCTCTTGTGCTCTCATAATACTCTTTCCCACCAAACATCAACATGACCTCATGATGCTACTCAATACAGCAGGCACTGCTTCCAGAGTTGGACTAAGAATTCAAATCTATTTACCTTCTAATCTAATTATCTATTCACAAAACGGGAAAACGAAACCCTTAGATTTTATGAGTGGAAGAGCTTGAATTTGAATCGGTATCTTAAGTTCATCACTTTTTCGCCTACATTATAATGTTTCATCTCTTTAGTTAGAATGTAAGTTCAACATTAGAAGAAAGATCTTGCTGTAGCCAACCCAACCAGCCCAGCACCTGGCACAGAGAAAGACATTTGTCAGGTGACAGGATACTCAGTAACTGTTGAGTGGAGCAATATTCTCAACAGTACAACAGGAGGGGTGTTCTACTTTGGTGGCCATGAAATACCTCCCAAGGCAATACAACTTCATTTACCTTGGTTTAATTGAGGCCAGTTGGAAACAATAGGGCATCTTTTGATGCAATTAAAAACACTGCCCATAAACTGTGAAAGTTTTCTGGCATTCTGTAGACCAGAACACTATTTTATAGCCAAGTTTCTGAACACATTTTTTTCAAAGGAGATGTTATCGTGGAAAATGTGACAACAACAGAACTCCAGGGGCGTGAACATGCTGTTGTAATTACTCCTCCAGACACAATGAAATCAACCCAAGTTAATTATTTATCAAAACCAACCCACTCTCTGGAAACATCTTTGTTTTGGCAGAATATTTCCTTTCTCCAGAAAATAGGTCAATGATTTTTTTCCTCCCACGTTTCTTTATGATAGTATCTGACTTTCAGAATTAGCTATTTCAAGTATTGAGACATCCGCCAAGCACCCAGGTGGGCTGGCAAGAGTGCAGCTACAGTACTGGGGTTTCTGGTTCCTGGATTCTTCCTGTTTCAGCACTTCTCTTCAGTAAGGGTAACCCTGAAAAAGGAGAAGGAAACCAAGGATTATTTAAGTTTCTACCATATGTCAGGCCCTGTAAGAGGCACAACTTTTATATTGTTTTGCTTACTCTCATGAGACAGTATATCCATCTTATAGATAATAGAATTAGGCCAATAGGGGTGAAATAATTTCATATGCCATTCACATCTAACTCCGTGTTCATAGTCTCCCATGTCTGAAAAGGAGAAGTATGAACTGTGTAAACAAAGTTGGTATTGAACCAAGAATTGACTTGGATGATTTAAGTAAGCCTGTGGGGCCAGAGTTGAGTAGTGGCCTTGGATATACCAAATGAGTTCCTCTACATCTGTTTGGCACCTTTGACATCATTGCTTTACTTCTGCCCTACAGACTTCCCTAGATTGACCTGGTATATTCTTTACCTTTCTCCTGCCCATCTCTATTCCTGTCCAGATCCAGGGTAGCCTGCTTGAATACAGTGCAACAAAACAAAGGGGAGGAAAGCAGAAAGAGAAGCAAGATGATCAAGGTACTGGGGAAGAAAAGAGGAAAACAATTGTATTTTGAGACTTTCCAGACTTTTGAGGTTTTGCATGACCATCTTATGTTTCCATAGAAAGACCACTGAACTAGGAGTAAGGAAATTTGGGTATGAAGCTATCTCTGCCACTCTTCACTGTATTAACTTAGGAAAGTATTCTACGTGGACCTCAACTTTCCCATCTGGACATAACAGTATGAATTTTCCCACAACTCTTAGTGCAGGGTCTCTTGATATGTCTTTTATTTCTCCAAACTTCACTTCAAATAGTCTAGAGCTTCTAGCCACTAAACAGGTAAGTCATCCAGGACCATACCCTCGAGCATTCCACTCTCTGTTTTTCCAAGAATCTTGAAGGTTTGTACAATCAAAAAGGAGTCTACAGGATCACTTCTGAGCAAGAGCTGAAGCTGTCTGCTCTTCAGCTTCCGACCTTGCTGGCAAAGCTTTTCCCTGCCACACGGTGCCGCTGTAGAGCACTGGCCCACTTCCCTGCTGCTGGCAGGGCTGGTGCATGCAGAACAATGTCTGGCTTGTCTCAGTATCTGGCACAGGCCAATACGATCCTCTGAGGGAGGGTGAACCCTGCTTGACTCCACACCCACAGGGCCACACTTGATCCAGGAGTTTGCTCCTTACTGAATCCTCAAACCCAGTCTTTGCAATCACACATAGATGTTTCCACCTTATTCCTGCCCAGCCCCAGAGATGTTGTGCCCATGAATGAACCATAATATTCAGGTTAATAATCAAGTTTGTCTGGGCCTGATTTCAAAGCAAGACTAAGCATTGCTAATGATTCCTAGGTCCTCTTTCACAGATTCAGAACAGCTAAGATAAAGGTGTGTGAAAATATGTGTATTTTCAACGTGTCATGCATGATTATGTTACAACATGTGTTAGATCCAAAATTGGAAAGATAGTGTTTTAGAACATAAAAGGGCTACTCACCCTCAGAATTCATGTATGGGGGTAATATCTTCCATGAGCCAGTCATCTGTGCTCTAACCCACTCCAAGTCTAGCACTCATAGAAGCTTTCTTGTCACTCTCTTGTTAAAGTAGCGAGAGTCAAAACAAAATTGTATGTTATAATGGGTCACTTACCAATTTGGGATAAGGAACTTCCATACAAAGGTTGACCTGGAAGTTCTTTCAAATAGACTTCCTACTATTAGAGTCATTTGCTGAAAGGAGTGTGGGAGATCTTTCATGATGAGTGACTCTGAAGCAGAGAATTGTGATGAGAACTAACACGAGGAAGAACAAATTCATTTGTCGAGCATAACTTGACACTTAAACCAGAGGAAAATACACTTTATTTTTTTACAATTTTTATAGGTTATAGCTAGTGTAGCAGAGCAATTAGTGCTCACCAAATATTCCATGCACCCTTATACTTCTCAGGCTTTCTTGCAAAGCTTGGGCCATGTATCTAGTTTAGAACAAGTGACCATGAGTGGAAGTGACAGGTGTCACTTCTGATTCAAGGCCATTAAACTCCTGTGTACCTTCTCTGTCTCTCTTCCTTTCCTGCAGAGCCCTTGGAGACCTTGCATTTCAGATTGTGCGTTAGAAGATAGTGTGGTCTTCGCTAGCTTTGATCCTACGTGAAGTAAAACCCCCTCTGATGACTGATGTTGGTATTGTAGAATAAACTTTCACATTGTTAAGTTATTAAGATTTCAGAGTTAATTTGTTACCACAGCATACCTTAGTCTATTCTGACTAATATAGCTAAAGTGGTAGAAAAAATTACTAAACTTAATCAATTTAGTTAACTAATAGACTAAAAAACATTATGGAGTCAAAGGCTAAATATTTCTATCGAATCTTGAAAACTGTCATTATGTGGCAGGTCCTACAAGTGATCTGTGGCCACCAGTTTTTCATTTCTTAGCATGAAGGAGTGAGGATGGGAACTACTATTTATTGAATTTTTTTTTTTTTTGCCAGGCACTGTATACAAGTTACTACACTTAATCCTCCAAATATCATATAAATTAGGTCTTATTACTAGTATACATATGAGAAAAGTGAGGTTTGTTAATCACACATTGCTAGGCAAATGGTAGAGCCAGGATTTGAAGACAGGAGCATCTAATGCCAAAGCTCTCTTTATTAATATTACACTACCTTTCCAACCATAGCCATAACTCTAGAAAAGTAGAATTCCATTAGGACTAGTTTCTAATGACTAATGGGGTGGGGGATGGATGACTCAAGTTCTCTTTATTTTTCTGCCTACAGTTTACAGAGCCATCCCCCAACAAGTTTCTGTACATCTGGTCTCTCCCTTTTAAATCTCCTCTGACACAGGCTGCCTACAAGATAATTCTAAAACACATATACACAAATATAGACATGTTGCCTCTAGGCTGGAAAACCTCAGTTGGCTCCCCTTGCCTGCAAGGTCAAGTTCAAACTCCTTAGCTTGACAAATATAGCCTTTCTCGTCATCCTTTTCCCTGCTGCTGCCCCACTGAACTGGATTCTTCAAATATTCAGAAAGTGGGAGGGATCTCCAGGAACAGTCACCATGGTCATTCATCTTCACATCTTTGCTCAATCTCTTCTCTCTGATAAGAATGTACTTCCTTCTCAAAACCTGTTATTTTTCTCCATATTTGTCAAGATCCATCTCAAATGACAATTTTTCTTTCAAACATTTACTAACAGAATCAATAACCACTGTCTCAGTTTCCCCCACACCATATATCCCCCACAAGATCCCTTGGGAATTTAACACACTATTTGGGCTTCTGTCTTCCCCTTGGCATAGGGGTTAATTAAGTGTATGTAAGCTCTTGGTTTGAATGCTGATTCCACTTCTTGGACACTGTGTGACCTTAGGCAAGCGACCTGACTAAGCTTCAGTTTCCTTATCTATAAAATTGGAATAAATAATAGTGTTGAGCTATAGGTTTGTTTCAGTTGATGAAATGCAATGGATAATACAATGCAAGTGCGCACTGTGGTGGTGGCATATTAAGAAGGATTAAATAAATACATATATTTCATGTGTTATTTTATTTATTCTTATATCCCCCATCCCTAACACCATACATGGCCGATAATAGGTCCCAAATAAACATTTTTTAAACAAATAAATGATTGAATGAATAGTTGCATTCATTCAGGTGACTGAGTAGAGTAAGAAGTTCCACCAGGGGCACAGAGATCTCCTTGAAACCATAGTATTATGTACAAAAGTCACTGTTTTGTTATTATTTGTGTGTGTGCATGCACACTTACACTCCAACTCTTCAGCAAAAGCTGGTCAGCAACTTGTATTTAATTTCAAAGTGAAAATTGCTTAGTTGAGCTGAGGATTTTCTTTTTCAAATCCAAAGCCAGCGACTACTTAGATTGTGCAAAACTTCCCCTGCCTTCATTCCTAACTGGTAGCTCTTTGGTGGAGTTAGCAATCAGTAGAGCATGGACCACTGACCATGTATAAGGTAAGATGTGTTTGCTGGGTATCTAGATGGCCAGTGGAGTGTGTCCCAGTTCCCAGAAATGATCTAGAACATGCCTAGCATGTCAAAGGAGGACAAAAACATCCCTCTCCACAGATATCATTGTTTCTTCCTCCACTCCTTGTAATTTATCAGGACCATCCAGCTGATGAGATGAGATGAGGTAAGGAAGGCTATGTTTGTATCGAGCTGCTCATCATCTCCAAAGGGCTTTTCCCTCCTGGATCACTGCTACCTCACATTGGATTTCTAGGCCTCATCTTAGTTTCTAGGCCTCTTTCTCTGGCTCCTTTCTCCCAACAGTGAAGTCAGACATATGTCCTCAACTTTTCCAACATTCCCTTGTCTTATTTCTGATGTATTCTTTCTGTGGGAAGTAATCTCTGATGTCCTCTGTATCAGGAATTCTTGTAATTAATATTACTTAAAAAATAAAACAAAACTCCAACCAACTTAATGCACTTTTTCACTTAATGAAAAAGCCCCAAAGTGGGGGAAACAGCAGTGCAGTTCCTCTGCAGTCCTCCAGCTTCTGCCCTCCTCTTGGTGCTAACTTTGCTTGTAGGTTGACTGCCTTCAATATTTCAAGATGGTGACCAGCCGCAGTTGGGGGCAATTTCTTCCTTGTTCAGTTCTGGAGGGGAGAGAGGGAATTTCACAAGCATCAATTCAAAGAGCTTCAGTTCACTCTATTGGACCCTCGGAGAATTACTGGGTCTTTTTGGCCTAAGCCTGGGTTACCAAAACCAACCTTTTGCAAACTGAGGAAGAGGGAGTACCCTGATTGATTTATACCTGTCAGAGTGTAAATCAGTCTCCAGAGCTGGGGGTGAAATCAGTCTCTCCTGAATTGCAAGGCTAACATACTATGGGGGAAGAGTAGATGGAAGCCAGGCACCCAACCACAAGACCCAGCACACTACTCCTCGTTTTCTTCCCTTAATCTTTTAATCCCTTATATTTGCTGCACTCAAATTCAAATGAACTCCCACACTTATTTTTTAAATTTATTTTGTGTATAAGAATAATACATGTTTATTTAGGTTCAAGAGAAAAGCAAACAACAAAGCAAAAATATAGAATGATCCATTAAGCAGAAGAAATGAAAACTTTTTGGTTCACTTGCTGAGTGGGTCTTTTCTGCTGTGCCTTTTTTGTATAGGGTTGTATTCACACTTCACGCACAGGTTTAACACGATGATGCCACAATTTCCACACGTTGTTGGAAATATTATAAAGGCTGCATGTTCCTGCATATATGGATGCATTCCATGTTTCACAGAGGAAACACGGTTTACTTAAACATTCCTCTGTAATGGTACAACAGGTTTTTCTTAATTATTCATTTTGATAAACACTTTTGTAAACATCTTTAAATTCTGCATTTTTTCCTTATGACAAATTCCCAGATACCCATTCCTATATTATTCTCCAAAACAAGTATATCTTGTATATCACTGTGACTCCTCTCCACTGTGTGAGAAGGGAGCGCTTTGTTGTCCCTGCATATGCACTAGGTATTCTGTTTAGTCTTTGCTAATTTTGGTAGGAAAAGGAGTGGCCAGGGAGATTGTACATCTGCTTATCATTTTAATTTTCATTGCTCTGATTAGTATAGCAGAGACTTTGTGCAAATGTTTATTAGTCATATACTTCCCCTTTTTATGTATGTTTATATCTTCTCCCTATTATCCATTGATTTTTACAAATCTTCACACAGTAATAATATTACTTATTTGACACTTGTACAAATTTTCCCAGTTTTTACACTTTAATTTCTTAATTTCTCACATACAAAAGTAGTATATATTTATGCATTCAAATATATCCATCTCTCCCTTTGGTACTTGTGTTGGTTTTAATATTACAAAGCCATTTCTAATTCAAATATTTAATCAAAATTTAATTTTAATTTTTCTTTCATTTCTGTGGTTTGATCTTTTTACATATAGCTCCCAATCCTATGTACTTCAAGTGTCCTTCATGCACAAGGTCTTTACCTAAGCATTGATCAGTGAATCCCAATAAGCAAAGCAGATCCATCTTTTGTATATGAAGAGGTTGGCTGACCCCTTAAATCATCTGCTTTGAGAAACTTCTCCTAGATGGGCAGTTTGAAAGAGAGAAGATAACCTTGGAAGTGGAGGAAGAACTGGTTTATGGTCCCAATGTTGGTTCTGAGGCTCAATTTCCGCATTTGTAAAATAGAGATGTTTAACTAGATTGTCATTAGTATACGTTTCAGCTCTGACTTTTGTGGTCCCAGAAAGTCCTTTTTCCATTTCCATGTATGTCTCTCTTCTTCCTTCTTTCCCTCATTCCTCCTCTCATTCCTAGGATGACTTCCTAGTTGCATTCCTGCCTCGGAAGTATCTTCTGTGGTGACCTCCAAGTTTCTACATTCTCTCCTGTCTAAAACCAACCCATCTGCATTTCTGCTGAGGGAAGCATCTATAAGCTACTCTTAGTGCCAGGTGGCCAGTGATTGTCTGGGAAGGGAACATCCAACCCAAAGTGGCTCATCCGTTGGCCAGCCAGTACCCCATGAGGCTGTCCCGAATGGTGCTCTCCAATGAGAACAATAATTAGCTAAGCCTGTCACACCACCTCTCCACAATGTGGGCTGCAGCACATAAACACAATTATCCCCTTGACCTTGGGTTCTGATTGGAGCAGACAGAAGCAGAGATGCTGTAAACACAGGACCTCATAGAGACCAGAAGGGTAGTGGGTTCACAGGGCCATCTTGGTTTGAAGCTTAAGCAAATCCAGTTCTGGTCTACAACATCCTTATTAATAAACCTCTGTTGTCTTAAAATGATTTCTGTTTCTTGCCAAAAATAATCTAAGCAACACTCCTTGAAATGTTTCCTTCCCACTCTTATTTATATCCCTTCATTAGTCTGTCTGGGGAGGGGCTCAGCTGCTGCTGCCTCAGCCAGAAGACAATAAGCATTTGGGGTAGTGAGATGACTTACCGGACATAAGGAAGTTTGTAACACTGAGAATGTGCAGAGGGGCGTGCACACACAGAAACACCATCCCAGTTTCCCTGCCATCCCTGATATGACACTTCGTGTATACTCAAAACACATTCACAATCTCAGCTGATCCCAGAGAGGTCTTTAAGTTTGAAGGATGCACTTAATTGTGGAAAGGTACGCCTCTCCTCCCAGGCTTCCTGAGAATTGTTTTATAGAAACATTATCATTGTGCCCAGGGCTGGCCCCAGGCAACACTGGGAAGTGGGAGAAGTTTGCATTTGGCTCTCCCCGGCACCTCTCCAGGCCTGCTTCCTCCTGCAGACTGCCAGCTGTGTCCCGACCTGGATCTTCCCACCCCACTGTGTCCCCATTAAAACACCACCTTGCTCTGTCTCCCACCTCCTTGGGTCTCTGCTCTTGGCTTGAAAAATGCCAGCAGATTTTTCTTAACAGGAATCTTCTGAATCAGAGTCTTAAGCCCAAAGTATTGCCAAGTTGAAAAGGTTACTCTGAGCATTAAGAATCCTGTCTGTTTAAAGAAGGCAACAAATACACAAAGTTAACCCCAGACCCGCCCGCTGGTTGCAGTCTGGTACCTGAAGCCTAGTCTGGCGGGCCCCATGCTCCTTTATTGCTTTTTCTGCTTCCATCTCCCAGGTCCTCTGCTGCCCACTTCCTGTGTAAAGCTCTACCTGTCCCGCTGGCCCCAGTTCTCAGGTCTACAGTCCAGCCCATGACCATCCTCCCCCATTCCTCCCTCCAGCCAGGTCATCTCCCTGAAGTAGCCACGCTATAAACTACAACCCATGGGAAGGTCCCCTTATGGGGCTCCAACCAGGTCCTCCCACAGTATTCAGTCAGAAGTGGCTCTAAGGCTGTAATCCCAGATCTTCAAACAAGCTCCTGGCAAAGCCTCTACATCTTATCCTGAGAATAGAGCGTATTAATGCCTCAGTCTCCTTACCTGTGAAATAGGGACATGAGCTACTTCATAAAGTTCTTATGAGGCTACTGGTAAGCACCTGATGCATGTAAAATACATGGACAGTGCCTGGTACATAGAATGTGCTCTGAGTCTTGGCCAGTAGTCCTAGCAGTCGTATTATTCACTGTGATATTAGCACATTGTAAGAGGGCCTGGCCTGCAAGTGAATTGTGGCAGGGGCTGCCTAGGCCAGGTGGGGGCAGCAGAGAGCTATCTGAGGGTCAACTGGGACCAGTGGGACCACCTGGAAGTCCTAAGTGGAGGGCTGGATGCAAGGCCGGTCACCAGGAAGAGCATAGCCACATAAGAAGGAGAGTTGAGAAGACTCTATTCTAACAGCCTCCCTTCTAACCTCCCTGCCTCCTATCTTGACCTCTGTCAACCTCCTGTTTACCCTTTGCTTGAGCGATCTTTCTCAGTTGCCATTCCAGTGTAGTCACTCCCTTGAGGAAAACAATGGGTGACTCCTTTGCCCATGGGGAAAAGACTAAGGCCTTCCAAGAAAACTAACCACTGCCTCCCTACACCCTGCCTTAGTTGCCTCCACACTTCACCTTCCTCCATTCCCAAACATACCTCCAGTTTTCTTGTCTTTACTAAAGATATTTCCGTGCATTCATTCAGAAATCTTATTCTGCTTTCCACATTTTGTTCAGATGCTCTTTGTCATGAAGTCTTTCTGGTTTATGCCAGTACCTAATTTAAAAACATCTATCTTTGGCTCTCATTAAGTCCTTCACATCTGATTTTCTAGTGATATCTGTTACCGTCAATATTATTCCAGAATAATAAATGATTACATTTCTCCTTTCCTGGTGCAATGAGCTCTCATAATCTGTCTTCTCTTCTGCAAAACGGGGTTAATGATAACTTTCTCATAAGGTGTTGAAGAATACAGGGAGATAATGCATATGAAGTACCCAGAACTGGGTCTGGCACATGGGAAGTGCCCAGAAAATGTTATAGAGGTTTCATCACTGTCACAATCATGATATCATCAACATTGTCAATGTCACCATTATCATTATCATTATCATTAGAGGAACTCTGCCCCACAGTGGCCAAGAATTTGCAGACTTATGTCCTTAGCCTGTCCCTAACACAGATTCTAATTTACAAAGAAAAAGAAAACACTAAAGATTGCTTGTCCAGGGCAGAAATTGCAAATTTGGATCACAGGGATGAAGTGAGGCTTCCTGGAGCCACACAGCCACAGAGAAGCAGGAAGATCTCCTGCTGAGGCAAAGCGAGAGCAGGTAAAAGAACAAACTAGCACAGTGACAAGAGAAGAAACTTTTTGTTGTTGTTTAGAAAGATAGTGATGTTTTCAATAAAAATTTCAACCCAGAAATTAAAATTTAAACAACGTAAGTGCCTCCGAGAATCGCACAGCAGCGAGCAGTCCCTTAATGGTACTATGCAGAGCCTTTATTTTTTAATGTAGAGAAGGAAAGGATTTGTCATTAAAGTTTAAAAATAATCAGAATCAAAATCCCTTTTGTTCCTGTGGGCTGGCAGAGCTGAGGGGCTGATTGTGTGTGCTGAGTGGGTGTCCAGGAAACAGTAGTCATTTGTGTGCGTGTGACAGGAGTGGAGTCCAAATCTAAATTTAAGCAAGTGTTGGCCTTCTTGGAACCCATAATTTTTGGATCAATTATCCCGGACTAAGTGTCTGAGTTTCTTGCTCTCTTTCTTTCTCTCTCTCTGCTGCATTTAATAATTACAACACTTGAGCCAATAATTTGCCGACCAGCTGCGGTGGCCTAACTGTCTGGTTCACTCATAATTTCTGGAACTTGATACAATCATGGCCTTTGAGCCAATTAGGGTAATATTTGGTGTGTTGGAAGTCTGTTCCCCACCCTCCCACCATCTCGCCAATGTGAGAAACAAACACTCCGTGTCTATCCTACAAGAGAAATTACGTGTTCTCAGATCTTACCCAGCCCTGGGACCCATGGATTGTGTCTGTCCCACTCCTTCCCGCAGTTTGGAAAAGAAAGGCAGACTGGTGGCCTGAAAAGAACCTGGTCTGAGAATCAGAAAGACTAACCCTGCCCCTAAATGAGCTATGTGGCCTTGGCTTGGTAGCCTACCCTCTCTGAGTATCCGTTTTCTGCTCATAAATGTGGCATTAGTGATTCAGGGCAGAGGGACTGGAGCCAGCTACCTGAATTCAGATCCTGCCTCTATCACCTTTTAGCTGTGCGACATTGGGCAAATTACTCCATCTCTCTGGACCTTAATTTTCTCATCAGGGACCATTATTAATTTCTTAATAATGAAAATAATTATAATATTAACTATAATATGTAGTTGGTGAGGATTTGATGAGTTAATACAAACATAACCAAACACACACATACTTCTAGAGTTTAAACTCCATACAGACATGGATTTTGTCTGTTTTGTTTACTACTAGCTCCCCAGGACGTAGAACAATGTCAATAATTTTCTTTACATAAATGAATGAATAGATGAGGAGACTGATTTCTATTTATTTGTTCACTATTCACTTCCAGTTTATTTCCAAAAATAATTTTTCATTTTCATGGTTCACAATAAAATGTTTACCACAAAGCTATCACAATGAAACTAGAACATCAAAGCCCAAAATAAGGAAGTAGCAAGCAAAGGTCAGATGTTCTTTCACTCAGAGCTTCCTGGCTACTCAAACTCAACTAAGCAGCCTCTGAGAATCCTTCCAACTCTAACATTCCTGGAGTCTGAGTTTTGGAGTCAGAACCAATATTTCTAACTTTCAGTGTGACCTTTGATAACGCTCCAATTCTGTGTCAGTCGATCATTTTTTCATCTGTAAAATGGGGAGACGTAACCAAAGAAGTTAAGACCCATTCTTGAAATCTAGCCTTTCTTTTTAGCAAATGGCCACAGGGATGTAAAGATAAAAGAGAGATGATTCCTACCATCAAAGAGCTTATAATTCTCTAGGAGACACAACGTACGTAGATGCATAACTCTCTAACTCAAGCTAGGAAATAGTACTTAACTAACAGTGTTAGCAAAGGCTAAAAGAATGGTGAAGAAAGAAACATATTTCCACTTAGGAGGATTTAATAATAGCTTTATTTTTTATTTACTAAGTTTTTGAGACAGGGTCTCACTCTGTCACCAAGACTGGAGTGCTGTGGTGTGATCTTGGCTCACTGCAGCCTCAGCCTTGGGCTCAAGTCTCCAGAGTAAGTGGGACTACAGGCATGCACCATCATGCCTGGCTGATTTTTGTATTTTTTGTAGAGACAGGGTTTCACTATGTTGCCCAGGCTGGTCTCAAACTCTTGAACTCAAGCAATCTACTTGCCTTGGCCTCCCAAAGTGCTGAGATTACAGGCATGTGCCACCATGCCCGGCCTTAATAATATTAACAGCTTTATAGAATAGCTACAGTTCACAATGGTTCATAAAGAATATTAATAGATATTCATAAGAAAATAATTCCTAACAAATTAAAAGAAGATAAGGAAAGGTAGGGATAGGGAGGTATAACATTGTACCCTATCCAATAAAGCTAACATGCTGCGCAGAGATAGGGGTGACAGGTGTGTGTGCTGATACCCACCTCCCCTTTGCCTATGGCAGACCTCACTAATCAATCCAATAGCTTTATACTGCTAAGTTAGGATGTGGCCTCAGAATTCCTTTCAACACAGTGTTCCAGGGAGCCACTCCCAAGTGCTCAGAGTTGGTACATAGAATGAAACTTATTGCTCTCTGGATTTAAGGTTTATATATGTCAGTCAATAGTGAAAAATAAGCTAAACCAACTGCAGAGGGTCTTGCAAGTCAAAATGTCAAGTTCAAGTATATGAATAGTCAAAACATGTGCTTGTTCCTTCACATTCAGCTGCTCCTTACATTGGTATGATAACCATGGAGTCTGTTTGCAACAGACATTATTGTAATATATATACACGGAGCCTGCAGGAACTGAACCCATTCCTGCCGAGGCTTTCCGTGAATTCATCTGGAGCATAATCCACCTCCCAGGCTGCACAGTGCCCGGCTTGTGCTTAAACAAGGCACGCACTGTAACACTGTTCTCACATCACGCTGTGGGAAGAAAAACAGTGTTGGGGACCTGTGCCAAAGTTTTCAAAAGGGCTGCCCTAAAACGTAAATGTGGCCTCTGTAGGTTCGTAGAGCAACGCTAGTTATCATTTCTGTGGTACCAGGGCCGGCACAATTATTCTATTACTATTCAATGGCTGCTCTTAATGAATGCGTCCTGTGATGGTTCCATTTAACCTTACTCCAGGAAAAGAAAAATCTATCGAAAGAAACGGGAAATAGAATTCCATGAGCTCATGTCTAGTGGGGAAAGCAAAAGGCATCTGAGGGCTGATGGGAAGTGAATCATATTGTTCCTCGGCTTCAAGTGTAACCCTATCCTCCTACCTTCTTTCTGCGGACCTCCATTCTCAGCCCCACAGTGTGGGGACATTCTGGCAGCAGGAAATCGAGGGAATCCAGGCCATGGAGTGGCCAAGACTTCAGCTCCAGGTCCGTGTGTCCTTGAGTGAGTTACTCTTTATATCAGCATCTGGTTATAACCCATATCCCTACAAAATGGTTTCCAGGGGGCTCGCCTAAACATTTTTAACATCATAGAAAGAAATCAGATTAAAATAAAGGATGCACACCTATTAAGAAGACCAGATGAAGGAAATATAAAAGCCAGGATTATAAAATAAAACCTGCAGTAAGGCAGACCATTCCATATTTCTGAGCCTCAGCTTCCACATCATAAAATAAAGGAGTAATAATAGCTTATTTGTAACATCATTAGGAGGACAAATTAAAATACTCAAAAAGCAGGAGACCAGTGCAGCTCTGCTTGTGAACTGGGTGCTCCCTGAATCAGCCTCTCTCAGCTTTAAGAGTCTCTAATTCTATGAAGTGGGGTGCCTGAGAGGAGTGAGGGAGCAGGAAAAGAAGCAGGAAGTGAGGAGGAGAAATGAGATGCCACCTTCAACTCATCAACTAAAGGATTATTGTTAATTGTATCTTTGGAATATTTTTTCTCATGACTGTATCAGGAGCAATGATTGATTTGCAAATATCATTTGAGCACCTTTTCTGTGCCTGGTCCAAGAAAGAAACATCCAGGTGGATGCCCTAGTTTCCGGTAGGCCATGCCTAGTAAGTGGAGGTGGGAAGGGACTGCCCACATGGCTATAATGCAAAGCTTCCTGAGCCCAAAGGAAGGTGTGGATAGAAGGTTACGGGTGAAGGGGAAGAGACGGAGCCTGTCCTCCAGATAAAGGAAGATTTCCTGGAAGAAGCTATTGAGTCTGCCCCTGAGAAGCTTTCTACAATGTGGTATTAGGGAAGAGACCCGACAAACAGGGGTGGAAAGACTGAAAAGCACATGGGACTGTGAGAAGAGTGGACATTTATTGAGGTTCATGGGCTTTTCATCAATTTCCCTCCTTTGTGAACAGCACCTAAATTCACCCTTGAGGAGTGTCTATTCCCCAAATGTCAGTCGACCCAGTTTGGATTAAGCTGATCCTACCCCATCTAGCTCCAAGGAAAACATATGGTCCTAGCCCAGCCAATGAAGATATTTTATTTCCTTTGCCACAGCAATTAGTTTCAAGATGAGCATGGGTCTCAAGTCTATCCAGTGAGATGCATATTGAAACTTTCCCTGGATCCACAGCAGAAGAGATGCTCTTTCTACTGGACTTGCTGAGCTGATGGAATGTTAGCCAGGAGCTGTTAGTGTTAGTGGATGTCTTGTCATAAAATGAACCACCCTGAGAACGGCAACATAAAAATAATTCTGAGAAATAAAACAAGGCAAATTCTCAACACCATTTGAGCACCCAGATCCAGTCATATCTGAAGGCAATATCTCCTGGCAGGAAGCAACCTGTTGTTTAGCCTTTGTTGTCAATAAATTTGTCTTTTACATAAGAAAGATATAATGGACTTTGGGGACTTGTGGGGAAGAGAGGGAGGGGGAGGCAAGGGATAAAAGACTACAAATATGGTGCAGTGTATACCGCTGAAGTTTGGGGTGCACCAAAATCTCACAAATCGTCACTAAAGAACTTACTCATGTAACAAAATACCACCTGTATCCCAATAACTTATGGAAAAATAAAAAATAAAAATCTAAAATAAATAAATAAATAAACTTGCCTTTTATTCTTAAGCTGGTTTGAGTTCAGTATTTATCACTCACATCTCAAAGAATCCTGTATAATATAAGGGCCCTGATCCAGATGAGCTGTGGACTTTAGCCATGGCTGACAGCCCAGGTGCTACGGCCACAGAGAGAGTGGTCTCAGATGAAGCCTTAGCAGTCAATGACCAAGGAAACCACACCTGGCGGAACAACGTGAAGGGTAAATCTGAGAGCAGAGTAGAAGATTCATTAGACAAAAACGCCAATTTATTGCAGTTGAAGAAACATTTCTCTATCAATGGGAGAGAAGCTGAGTTGGAGGAAAGACAAGGAAAGTAAAGGCTTTCCCTCAAAGGGCCTCCTATCAGGTCCTTAAAGCAGCTTCTTCCGGTGTGTCTGGGGAATAACAGGTCTTCCACTCACTTCGCTGTGGTAACAGTGGCTATGCAATGCAATGAAGAGCATAGATTTCAGAATCAAACCCACTTGGTCTCGAATCCCACCCCTGGTTGATAACTTCCACTTTTTGCTAACTCAGTGACCTTAATGGTTAAAGCTTAAACTGGATAAAGCCACTTAAATGAGTGACTTCATATCTCTGAGTCTCAGCTGCTTCTTCAATAGATGTGAATAGCCACCGTTATCTCTCACTTGACCACAGCAAGAGCCCCTTGACTGGCCTCAACTAATTATCCACCATGCAACCAAACTGACCATTTTAAAAACAAATCGATTATGTCACTCATTCCCTTAAAACGTTTCCGTGACTTCAGTCATCATTTGGATGATGATCCAAATTCATATAACAGACTTCAAATCTCTGCATCATCTAAAATCAAATCTCACTTGCTGTTCTAGTCTCCTAGATTCTCTTCTCCTTGCTCCTCTCAGTTTATTGACAAATAGTTAATAATATTAAAAACTAACATTTATTGAGCACATACAACATGCCAGGCATTGTTCTAAGTATTTTACTTGAAATAATCCTTATGACACTCATATAAGGTAGGTGCTATTATTAACCCCATTATAAAGATGGAAAAATTGAGGTGCAGGAAATTGCTCAAAGTCATACAGCAAAGAAGCACTTCAGCCAGGTTGCAAATCTAAGTGTTGGCACCCAGAGCCTGCATGTTTAATCACTATATTATGCTCTCTACAGGCATCCCTCAAGCATTTTCCCACTTTGTGCCTGTGGTAGACAGAATAATGGCCCCCAAAGACATTCACATCCTAATCTTTAGAAGCTGTGACTGCTACCTTATACGGCAAAGGGACTTTGCAGACGAGATAAAGTTAAAGATCTTGAGATGAAGAGATTTCCCTGAGTTACTCAGCTGAGTCCTAAATGTCTTTATGAGAGGGAGGCAGAGGGAGATTGGGCTACAGAAGGGCAAGAGGTAATGTGACCATGGAAACAGAAATTGGAGTGATGAGGCCATAAGCCTAAGAGTGTCAGCAGGTAGCAGAAGATGGAAGAAGCACGGAACAGATTCTCTTCCGGAGCCTCCAGGAGAATCCATCCTTGCAATGGTTTCACTTCAGCCAAGTGAAATTGATTTTCAACTTCTGATGTCCAGAGCTCGTAAGATAATAAATCTGTGTTTTAAGTCACAAGTTTGTGGTAATTGGATACAGCAGCAACAGTAAACTGACACAGAGGCATTAGCACCTTCTGCCAGGAATGCTCTTCCCCACACCCTTTGCCTTCCTTAAGTCCTGCTTACCCGTCGACCCCTGGCTTCCATGTCACCTCCTCAGAGCAGTGGGACTCTCCTATTACATCCTCCCATAGCACTCCAGACTGCTCCTTTTTTTTTATTATTATTCTTTTGGAGACAGAGTTTTGCTCTTGTCGCCCAGGCTAGAGTGCAATGGCGCGATCTCAGCTCACAGCAACCTCCACCTCCTGGGTTCAGGTGATTCTCCTGCCTCAGTCTCCCAAGTAGCTTGGATTACAGGCATGTGTCATGACACCCAGCTAATTTTTGTATTATTAGTAGAGACAGGGTTTCACCATGTTGGCCAGGCTGGTCTTGAACTCCTGATCTCAGGCAATCCACCCACCTTGGCCTCCCGAAGTGCTGGGATTACAGGCGTGAGCCACCACACCTGGCCCAGACTTCTCCTTCTTAATACTCACAATATTGCAATTTACTGTCAATGACTGTTGTTCATGCGACAAGATCCAAGGGACAGGGTACAGTATGTGTCTGTCTTGTTCTCCACTGTAACCCAAGCATCTAGCCCAGGGCCTGGAGTATTACTGTTCTCATAAATATTTGTGGAAATGAATAAATCAATATAGTTTCTCATAGGACTGTTGAATTCTTTCAAAAGATCACGAATGTAAAGAACTTGGTATAGGGTCTAGCATACAATAAGTTCCAAGAAAAGTAGAGCTCCACGTGAGTTCCGGGTCTATCTGTGTGTCTCCTGTGTCTGGAACAGAAGCTCAGACATGAAGGTCCCGATCTTGGGTATGTCCCAGGCAGAGTGCTCTGTGATGTCTCCTTTTCCCTAATGCTCCAAATACTGCTCCTCTTTCTTACAATTCGGGCAGTCCCACAGGTTTAATGGCCACTCTGGGCATATTTTAGAAAAGAAAGGATCAGGGCAGTCCCAGAACACAATGAGATATGAAGATATCAGCAAGACTGCCTCCTGCTTTAAGACTACGGCAAGCCCTTTTGGCCAATCTGCAGTGCAGTTGGAGTAGGTTATTCCAGCTGTTTCCTGGCCATGCAGTGTGTGTATGAGCCTCCAGCTGGGCCAGGGACCAACTTTCCAGGCCCAGATGAATTCTCATCATTTCCCAGGGATCCTTTAGCTTGAGTTTGGTTCTCAAGCCAAGACTCTGACAGCTTTATTAGCACCTATAATTCAATGTAAGCGTCGATGTGTTGGGAAACACTTTGAGGCTATCTTTTAAAGTCAACTTAATTCCCTCTCAAATGCCTCTTTGTTTGCCAAAGTGCCAGCCAGAAGACTTCCAGGTAGGCAGGGAGATGAGCTCCAGACAGGGGATCAGCGGGACGTGTCTGCTGGGCGCCCAAGTCACTTTGCTGGTAGCTGATGTCATTTCCAGTTAGTGGGCTCCTGGCAGAGGTGCCTGCAGATGCTCAGATGACATCATTGGGGACCAGCCTGTCACCAGGGGAGATAACAAATGGAGCCCAGCTCCGAGTTCCTGCTGCCCCAGGAAGTCACAATTCATTTCTTGGCCTTGCTATAGGCCCAGAGAGTAGACACCCTGTGTTCCCACCCTGGCCAAGTCCCAGAGAACTGGTGTGCACCCTCCTGCTGGCTGCTTTGCCTCAACAAAACCAAGCGGGACATTCTGAGTTTACCCAAAAGTGTTTGGTGACTGTAATCATAGAAACTGGACAAGCCCGACGTTGTATACACTATTGGTCATCTACTGACACCCACTTACCCTTCCTCCTGAGCTAATAGAACCCAATTTTTTTCACGTATGCACTCTCCTCTAGAAGGGATTGGCCTATTCGCATCCTCAAGGGATAAATTTTCATTGTTCTAAGCCACTCATGCATTCATTCATTCGACAAACACAATTGAGCACCTATTTTGTAGTGGACATTGTTTAGGCACTAAAGATAAAGTCATAAAAAAAACAAAGTCTTTGTCTTCATGAAGCCTTAACAAACACACAGTTATATATTATATAATAAATTTGCAATGTCATACCAAACAGTAAATGTTATGAAGAAAAATAATGCCAGGTAAAGGTATATAGAAAAATAGGCTTGCTGTTTTAGATAAGGGGCTAGGGGGAGGTGATATTCGAGCTGAGGCATGAATGAAGGGAGGGCACCAGCCTATGACTCTGTAGGGGAAAAATGTTCTTGTCAAGGGCAATAGCAGTTGCAAAGGCCTCAGGGTAAGAATAAACCTGCATGTTGAGGAATAGCCAGAAAACCAGTGTGGTTGGAATGTTACAAACAGAGACTGGGTCACAGAAATGGCTTTGGATTTTGCTCTAAATGGTGGGAAATCACTGGGGGCTCTTCCATAATTTGTAATTTCAGAGGATTCCCATGGTCACTGGGCAGAAAGCAGATTAAGTCGAGACAAGAACGGAAGCAGGTGACCAGGCTGTGTGGAGTACCAGGTGGTAGCTGGAAAAGTAGTGATAACTGATTGGAATTCGGAACGATTTTGAAGGTGGAAGCAAAAGGATCTGCTGATGAATTTGGTGGAGAGAGTAAGAGATAAAAGACTGAAGAATAACATCAAAGTTTTGGGATGGCACTACCAAGTAAACACGAGTGCTATTAACTGAGATAAAGAGCACTGCAGGAGGAGCACTTCTGGCTGGGAAGGGATCTAGGGTTTGGATTGATGTGTACTCAGTTCGAGGTGCCTGATAGGCATGCAGTTGGAGATATTAGATTAGGCAGCAGTGGGAGAAAGGAGTGTGAAGATTAGGAGAGAGGTAAGTCCCATGCCCCCACCAATGAATGGCTTAGGCTTCAACGTGGGGGGCAATTCTAGCCAATGGGATATGGCTGTAGGAGGCCTCTGGGCAAGATGTCCTCATTTCTAATGAGGATTTAAGATTGCTTGGATGTTTAGATGGATGGATGGATGGACGGATGGATGGACGGATGGATGGATGAATGGAGGGATGGATGGATCTCTAAGTTTCCATTTATTTCCAGTGGTCATTCAAATCTTAAAGGTACAGTGCAGTCTAAGTTAGGAGACCTGGCTTTAATCCCTGGTATTTTTTTACTAATTAATCACAAACCTAGGCAAAAGCACCCCCTCTCTGAGCCTCAGTGTCCCCACCTGCACAATGAGGAAATAGGACTATATTGTTTTTAGGAGCCCAGCTAGCCCTGCTGTTCTATGAAGTTGTAAGAACAGGGACTTTGGAACCAGAAGCTCTGAGAGAAATGTTGACTTTCCCCTACTTAATGTGCGATCTCTAGCAGTTCAAGGTTCCTCTGTGTTGCAGTTTCCTCATCTCTGAAGTGATGATTTATGGTCCTTCCCGACATTAATTTCCATTAAGTCACAGCATAGTTTCCTAGTTACTTGTGTTGATGGAAATAATGAAAACCTCTAGCAAAGCAGTAGTTATGAGGAAGCCAACCCCTCAATGCAAACACATGTGCGCGCACACACACATACACACACACACACAGAGTCTAGAAAAGGAGACCGGGCCTTTCCTTTCAGAGCAGCTACTCCCTGGCTCCTTCTGAGTACAAACTCTGGTCAAGGTAGGAACTATGCTCTTCTTGAGGCCAGCGTGGTTGTTTCGAGGGCTCTTAGCTTCCCTTGACACCTCATTCCCAGGAGTTAAGAGCTACCATAAGAATCTCAAAGCTCAGTCCTTCTGGGTCCTGCTGTGTCTACCACAGGGCTTGGGATGAATAAAAGGCATTAAGACCATAAAGCTCCTGGCCCAGACTTGGTACACAGTGAGTGTTCAAACTGTCTTGCACCTCAGGACCCTGTGCCCAGTTAGCTGAAGGCACTAATTAACTAAAATGAACAATAATGGTAGAATATAAGGCAGTTTTAGATCTCAGATTTTTAACATGTTCAAAGGTAGAAATACCTGGGCTATTTTATTCATGTGAAAGGTCTAACAATAATTGCTAATTTTTGAAAACAAATCAAGCATACAAAAAAAGACTTAAGGAAACCATTCTCTTACCATAGTTTGGACCACCTAGTCTAACAGAAATTTCTTTGGTCTGAAATGATATCAATTTCACATTGCTAGTGTTGTCTGATCAGTATTATATATGAAGGTTGATTAATAGGAAATGGGTAAATAGGTATATTATGACTTAATCAGTGCTTTAAGTTTGAAGACTTGATCTTCCAAAAATCTTTTATTTTTAATGAAAAGGGGTCTTCAGTGTCGTAAAGGTTGGGAGGCAGCAAGCTAAAATGTCGAATGTTTTGACAGGGGCCTGCTGGTGACTATATCCCTCCCTTTGATGTATGAGCCCTAAGAACCTCTGAGCTATGTCGGTGTGTCCCCAAAGCACAGATCCAAGGGAGAAAGGGGAAAAGACACTCTGCTAACAGCGGCTAATGTCATTTCCAGTTAACTGGCTTTTGGCAGATATGGTACAGATGTTCAAATGACCTCATTAGGGACCAGGATGTCAACAACAAGACAGATACAAACAGAGCCCTGCTTAAGATCCCTGCAGATTCCATGGGTTTGGAATCCCTTAACTCATTTCCCAAGCATTCCAAAGGGTGGGAATTTCAGGCAATGGCATGTGGCATTATGAAGAATTTTAGGGAAGATGGAGCTTATATTAGTTAAGAGAGGCTACCTTTGCTGCAATAACAAAGAACCCGCAAAGCTCTCTCTCTCTCTCTCCCCTTCTATTTCACTCTGTGGGTTGGCCTCATCCTCTGCTATATCAGATGGTCTCCCTGCAAGCAGCATGGAGAGACTAGGCACAGCCTCCAGAGGTGTCCGGGTTTACATTCACTTGTATCTCTCAGTCACCTATGTAAAATCCTAAGGAAGGACCTTAGGATTCAAGGTTCATACATCTGCTTTCCCTGCTAGACTATAAGGCTGCAAAAGGCAGGGAATGAGTCTCACTCTGCTGCCTTCTGCAGTCTCTCTTAACCTGGAATCACCCTGTAAGGGACACTCAGTAAACAACGTCCGGCTGAATAGATTAGCAAACCACTCAGCACAAACCAAGAAGAAAAGAACTAAACACAGAGAAGACTGGCAACAGAGGTGATTTAGAAACAGACTAGTCAACTGTTGATCAAAATTTTGTTACATTCAACAGCAGTAGCTATTCTGAGAGAGCCCTGGAGATGTTTTATCCAATAAACTCTTTCCAGAGCTAATAATAAAAATTTCTTGCATCACCATGCAAGAAATTTTACATCCCCCCCCCCCCCTTTTTAAAACATCACTTCAATACAATTCAGCAAATAGTAAGGAGAGTCTTCCAGGTGCCAGGCTCTGTGCTCAGTGGTAGGCTATGGCAGTAGGAACAGGTCCTTGCCCTCAGAGAACTCTCAGTGAATGTAGTACTAAAGAGAAAGATTCAATAATTGAAGAGATAATAATAGCTGATATATTTACAGAGAGCATTTGCTATGTGTCAGACACTAGACTGGGTGCCTAACACATATTAACTCAATTCATGCTTATAACAATCCTTTGAGACAGATACTATTATGAGCCTTGGAAGTTGGGTGACTTATCCAGGGTAAGCAATTGACAGAGCCAGGATTTAAACCCATGTAGTTTGGCTCCTGAGTCTATGCTCTTAGCCACCATAACTGTACCACCAGCCAACCACAGTGTTAGGAGAGTTAAAATGGAAAGTAAAGGGGTCAAGGAAGGCTCTAGCATTTAACCCAGTCAGATCTTAGAGGCACTTCTGCCAGTCTGAAATCCAGTGTCCTTCCCGCCAGCTGGGCATAAAGGCTCCATGCAGTGGCTGCATTATTAGCTGCACTTACAAGTCTCCAGGGGGCTCCAGATATAACTCCGCACTGGTGTTCTCCCCATCGTCTGAGCATAAATGGCCAATAGGTTCTCTCCAGACCCCACAAAAAACTTAGAAACAAATCATCCTTCTGGTAATTGCATTAACTGAATGTTTTTGTTTGTTTGTTTAATTTAGGAGTTAAAACAGAATGACCTTGTGTTTAAAATTGTGAAATAACAATTAGAAGTTATTTGCTTATATTTATATTTAGAATTAAAGGATATTCATATGAACAAGTACAAAACAGGGGGTAATGGGGTTGGCAAGGGATTGAGGGCCTTCAGAGTGATGGATTATTGTTCATTCAACTGTAATGATTAACAATTAAAAATCCACTCTTGCAGTTCCCCATGTCTGGGGAAGGATAGAAGTTTTTTTGTTGTTTTTTGTTGTTGTTTTGTCTGAAACAATAAGTCACCTCTTTCTTTCCAGGGAATGCATTAGAATAAGGGGTTTCCCAAGACCTGGACAAAAGCCAGTATATTTGGGAGTCAAGTTCCCCTCCCCCTCCTTCTGGCCTCGGTCATTGCAGGTCCTTGTAAGGTAAGTGCTCAGGCCGAGAGCTCAGCTGAGAGGGGAGAAGGGGCTGGCCACCTGGAAGCTTTAACCCAAAGAGGCGCAGTGTAGGTGGGCCTGGGTGGCAAAAGCAGGGCAACAAAGTAAGCCAAATAACAGCTCACTCTTAGCATTTATTGAGTACTTATTATGGCCAAACATGAGTCTACATAC
Source organism: Papio anubis (assembly GCF_008728515.1). Taxonomy (NCBI): domain Eukaryota; kingdom Metazoa; phylum Chordata; class Mammalia; order Primates; family Cercopithecidae; genus Papio; species Papio anubis. Next base: position 75,173,037 of record NC_044987.1, read on the forward strand.
TTCATATTCAGTAGTTCATTTAATTAGGTTGATATAATTAGTATCCCCATGTTGCAGGTAAGAAAAGTGAGACACAGGGGTTTGATCTTGCTCAAGACCATACTTCTAGAAAGTGGAGGATCCAGAATTCAAGCTCAGGTAGGATGACTCCAGTGTCAGCACCCTTCACCAGGATGCCACAGCAAAAGGGTCTTCCTGAAATCACCGCTATGCTGATTTGGGTTTTGACACCTCAGAATTCTTCAGAGAGCACCTCTTTTATGAGCTCTGCTGGCCCCGAACTTGATAATCTCCAGTGATTTTTGGCTTATAGCTGCCTTGTTACAAATTGACAACTTAATTTTAACCCCGGAGCTTCTTTTCCTGGGTAATGTGGTAGGGAGGCAACAGAGAGAGAGGAAGACAGACAGACAGAGAGAGGTAGGCTAGCTATTATTTTAGAAGAAGTTAGACAGCAATATAACCAGCCTCTCACCCAAGTGATTAAAAAAAAAAAGCCATTGTTGAGGCATGTTTGCACCAAAAAGAGAGAGATTTTCCTGAATCATTTCTAATTTTGTATTTAGGCTTCACACTTTTCCTGGGGCCTCTGGGCAGGCTTCCAGACTCTGGTATCCACAGTTGACTCTGAGCTCCCGAGGTAAGTGATCTGTCACTCCCAGGTCTGGGGAAGGGGAGGGCAGAGGCCTGGACAGACTGTGCTTGGCTCAGCACCCTGACATTGTACATACTAATGCAATGTGAAGTAGCACGTCTAAATAGCCTGTCCAACTTTTTTGATGTTCTTGAACCCACAGATGGGATTCATTTCCACACTGTTCGCAAAACGTAAACGATACAAGGACATTAAAGAGCATTAAACTACTTGATGACATTTTGGTCACATTAATAAAAAGTGGCATTTTTAAAACTACCAGAAAGAAAGAGAAAGAGTTTGGGAGTGGAGAGGGGAGAGATGAAGAAGAAGAGAGACAAAGCAGGGATGGGGGCAGGAGGAACAAGAGAGGGATTTGAATTCATCTAAAGTATACAAGAAATGCTGGCAGTCCCAGCTCTTCTCAACCCAGTTGGGACTTCATTTAGTATAACACAAGAAGCAAACCTTTCTGGACAGATCTGTGGAACATACCCACATCTATGTAGTGAGTGGTGCAGACAGACTAAGATATTAATGTTTCCTTCCAGACTGATTCGTTTGGGCCAAAATAAACTCATATATCATTGAGACATGAGAGAGAACAAGAGGAACATCAGACTCACCTCCTCCAGGAAGCCTTCCATGAGTACCTCCTCAGGCTAGATTAGGTGTCTCTTCTCTGGACTTCCAGAAGCCCTAAGCTTACTCTCATCATAGCCTACATCATCATGACATTTCATCACTGATTGACTTGCCTAAATCCTCCCTAGACTGTGGGTTTGTTGAGGGCATAAACTAGGGTGAGAAGCATACATTTAAAGAGACCTATGTCTCTTCAAATTGTTGGGGTTCAAATCCCAGCTAACCTTTGTATTGGTTTTATGACCTGAAGCATAATTAATTAAGCTCCCTGGGTCTCAACTATGCCATCTATAAAATGGGGTAAAAGGAAAATCCAGTTCATAGAGTTATAATGATTTCTAAATGAGGTAATGAATGAAAGGCACATAGCCCCATGCCTGGTACACATACACTTGACATATGGTCTAGATTAGCATTAGCATTATGCCCAGCACCCCAAGCACTTGGCACATAAAAGGCACTCAATAAATACAGTACTGTTAAATCAATGAATCTCAACAGACTCACTTAGAAAAAATCACTTCCCAAGGGGACTAAGGAATTGAACACGAAGCCACAGAAAGTGAAAATGGGTGGCAGAGACATTTAATAACTTATTAAGTCCTGGGCACCTTGTTTTAAAATAAAAAACCAGTACTGGTCTCTCTCTGGAGTGCCTGGGGAGGTGTCCTGCTCCCCCAACCAACCATGGCTGGTGAAGGAAGGGCGAACAGCCTCCACTCCCGCCAGCAGCCCATGCCCCCCTCCCCTCACCCACTGCCTTGGCAGAGCTCTCTCCTTCCAGCCCTGGTGGTTACATTAATTGCTAATGACAATGGCAACCTTCACTCTGTGTGGTTTCCTGCCCAGATTCTGGATCCTTTACAAGGCTCCCTTTTCTTTTTTCCCAGATAGGAAATGCAACCCGAGACGTGTGAAGAAAAAAACAGTGTGCTTATTGTCATAGCCTCCACTTCTCGGCTGGGCCCGGCTGTGTGTGCTCTGGGGTGTCTGCCCCGCCACAGGGAAGAATAAACCCAGACTCAAATCATAGGAAATTCATCAAATGTGCTTCTCAGAGCTCTGTCTTTCAAGGTCTGTTTCCTTGCCATATGATCTCTATAAACCAAATCACTGTTAGCCAGGGCACAGGACCAGAGGCGCCGGAGGCTCATGGATAATGAATGCCAAATGCATGTGACAATAGACTGATCAGAGAGCAGAATAGAAATTTCTGAGTTGTGCTTTTATATATGTATACACACACAGATAGGCACACACCTATGTGTGTGCACACACTCAAGCACACACACATGCATGCATATCTCTCACACACACACACACACGGGTCAAGCACACAATACATCTTAATGTATAAAGGCCAGTTGTGGTCCTTGGTGCCAGACTCAGATAACTCATCTCTCAGTTACTTTGTCAAGACAAAGAAGCCTGTGGATCAGAAGGATAAAATGGAAGAGAAAAACAAATCAGAACCCCGTTTAGCTGGGGACACTCAATGTGGAGGAGTCACAGATTTGACTTTGAAATTTAGGATGCCTTGCACTCAGCAACTAGCACAGGACACAGCACACAAGGGAGCCTCAACTGAAAAATGAAAATCAAGGACTTATTCCTGGGCACCAAAGGTAAGCAGGAGAAATTGCCCTAAACGGAATGAATTATTGTGTGATCTTTTCCAATAATGGTTTTGACCCCTCCTAGGTCTGACCAACCCCTTCACTCACTAACTAGTTTCCATTGTGACCAAGACGGAGAACACAGGACAGAAACTAGCAGGCCACCAGCCGAAGGCAAAAAGGTAATTAATGTTATAGCCTTTTAGATTCTAGAAAATACTGCACTTAAAACTGCAAGTCAACTAAGCGGCTGTCGGCAACCGATAAATGCTTCCATATTCACAGGCATCAGCAGTCTTCCCCTTACAAAAAAAGTAATAATACATACATATTAATGGATCACATTTTGTCCTTTGGGGAGCATAATTTTTAAAAGGGCCAAGGCAGCAATAATAGTTCCTTTAAAAATTCTAAATGCTGTAATTGTTTTCTCTGAATTATGGTGCTAGGATTTAATTAGTGATGAATGTTCGGTATGGGGTTTAGACATTTTTGATGAATTCAGCCAAACAGAAAAGTAGTCTTGTCCTTATTGCTCCCACCCGGGCCCCCGCCCTTTTTTCTTCCCTAGAATCCTGAAATGTGCGTGTGCACGAGCACATGTCCACGAAGGGATTTTATTTTCTGCAGTTTCGCTGTAGCTAAGAAGTAGATTGCCTTAACCACAGTTCAACAAGGAACGTGAAACATGGTCAGTGAGGTCATGCAATTCAGCACAAGTTTTGAGGTTTTCTGGTTATAAGGAGGAAAAATAATAAAATGTAAATGGTAGAAATTTATTTTTGGCGATGTTCTTATCATTAGGAAGAAGTTGCCCAGGTCTTGGGCCCGGGCTCCCTGGGCTTAAAGGGCTCACGGACCAAAGCGCTAAAGGTGTCAGGGGAGAGTGGTATGGCGCAGAGAGGAAGGACTTTCTTCATTCATTTGAGGAATAACCATTTAGCAAGACCTACTGGGTCCAGGCTCTGAGCTGGGCATTGCACACAGGGCCCTGGCAATGGAGTCCCTGCCTGGGGATAAATACAATCGCTTTGTTCTTCTCCAAACCACTTCTTTGTAAAAGCAGCTGGAGAGAAGCCCAGACCAACAGCCATCCACACAGACAAAATCAAGGAGGCCTACATAGCAGGGCCCCTGGGGGCCATGCCTGCCCCTCCCATCCACCTTCAGGACTTCTTTCATTTGAGACCTGGAGGCTGTTCCTGGTTCCCAGTATCTTTCTATTAACATGCAAATACTCCTGGGAAAGGTCACACCTTGAGACCCCATCAGCTAACCTCTTGCTCACCAGTTACTTCTTAGCAAGGATTAGCAGAAATAGAACACCAAGAGAAGGCTTGGGGGTGAGGGCTATGGGGAGGTGAGGGCTTATAGGGAGGGAGGTGAAAGACCTGCCTACTGCCAAGATTTTCCTGGACAGTCGAATTGATTTAATGTAATACAATAAATCAATGATATTAGTTCAATAAAGGTTGATCTTTTTACACTGTAAAACAAACTAAAATCTCATTTGCATACCATCAAAAGTACTATATTTAAATTAATTCGCAAATTAGGTATCATTTTGGGTTCCATCACATGTTCCAGATAGAGCATAGGAACACAAGGTCTTCCCTATTGCCCTGATTGTGCTACAAATAGCATCTGCTTCACAATCTTGCCTAAAGAGTAAAAATGCTGCCCCCAATCCCTAAATGGCAGACCCAGGTGGTCAATGGAGGTTTTGTTCACTCTGTCTAGCACCCCTCTTGTTTCTCTCTATCTTCTCCCTCCTCCATTCCATTCTTCTTGCCTCCCATCTCAAGACCACCCTCCTCCACCATAGGCTTCTCAAGAGTACTGTTGAGGCCCAGTGGTTTAGCTGCTACAGAGCTTTCATCACGCTTCCCAGTGAGGTCCTGAAAATGCCATCCTGGAGAGGGTCCTTGTTAAAAGCATAGAGTCCTGAATCTGTCAGAAAGACTGGAGTTCAAATTCTGTCTCTGCCATTTCTAGATACTGGAGACAAGTGACTTTCCTCATCATTTGTCTTTTGAGAGAATTAAGTGCAATTATAGTAAATGCTCAATAAATATTTGTTACTGCTGTTGTTATAACACACTATCTTCTTTATAAAATCAGATTGCAAAATAATGTGCAGGAAACTTTTTTAAAAACACCATGGTGAGTGTATGTTACCAGTGTATTCCCTTAAGGAAATGTTTACTTTTTAAAACATTGTTGTCATTGATCATAATTGCTATTTATTCGTTATTTTATTCATTCAACAAACATTTAGCATAAGCCTACTATGTGCAACACACTGAGGTAGGTACTTAGGACACATAAATGAGTAAGCCTGATCCCTGGCTCCTGGGAACTCACATCTAACAGGTAAAAGCAGAGTGAGAAGTAACAGATGTTCATAAAAAGCTATGAGAGGCCGGGCACTATGGCTCACACCTGTAATCCCAACATTTTGGGAGGCTGAGGCGGGTGGATCACGAGGTCAGGAGTTCAAGACCAGCCTGGCCAAGATGGTGAAACCCTGTCTCTACTAAAAATACAAAAAAAAAAAAAAAAAAAAAAAAGCCAAGTGTGGTGGCAGGTGCCTATAATCCCAGCTACTCGGGAGGCTGAGGTAGGAGAATCACTTGAACTCAGAGGGTGGAGGTTGCAGTGAGCCAAGATCATGCCACTGCACTCCAGCCTGGGCAACAGAGTGAGACTCTGACTCAAAACAAAAACAAACAAACAAAAAAGCTATGAGAAAACTGTCATTAAAGAACCCACTGTCTGGGGATAGTTGGTACAACATCCAGAGAGGTATTTGAGCTGAGTATTAAAGAAGGATAATATTAGTATTTATTGCAATGTATTGGGACTGTTCTGCATGCCAATCACCGAGTAGGGGTTTATCATTTTCCTGTAGTCTACATAATAAGTACATAAGGTGAATACTTTGTCATTTTGCAGGTGAGAACACTGAGTCTTAGGGAGGTTAAGAGAAGTGCCTATAATATTTCAGTTGGTATATCAGAATAATTGAGATTTCAACCCAGATCAGCATGGTTCTGAAGGCTACACTCTTCCTTGCAAACAAATGGGCCAATCGGCGACTCAGGTGAGGAAAAAGAAAAAAAAATTGTCGTGTGATTTATAGGCACGTCTTCAGGGTTTTTAAAAATGCAATATATGATACATACAAAATAAATTGCTGATGCATTTACATTTCTATATTTGGATATATAAATGTATATTTATTTTTTTAAAAAATTGTATGTATATAGTATATAATATGTATATATGTATGATTATTTTTTAGATGAATAGCTTGTCAGGCATTTTGATACTTAGAAGAAGAGGGTTATATCTCTACCAAATATGATAATTTTTTATACATATTGGTAACCTTCTTTTTCACTTAACAACAATTAAGAATATATTTTTGATGTCAGCAAATCTATGTCTATATTATCCTTATTAATCCTGTTACATGTTCTTTGAATGGACAGCTACCATCATTTATTTAACCTATTCTCTCTTCAAACATTTAGCTTCATTTCAATTTTTAAAATTATCATGAATAATGTTGTGATGATCATCCTTTGTACAAATGCATATTTGTCTAATCATTCTCTTAAGATAAATTTTTGGAAGCGAAATTGCTGGGTCAAATGTTTAAGATCATTGATGTATTTTGCCACATTGTGGCAAATGTGAAATGTATTTGAAATGTATTTGCACATTTCATCATGTGCAAATTTATACTTTCCATTAACAGTTTATGAAGGTGGCCTGACATTTTGGCTTTTGTTTTATATTGCTATGTTTCTTTTTTTTAATCTTACTGATAAAAGGACTTAAAGTCCTTTAAGTACGAAAGCTATGAACCCTTTGTCTTTCACATATTCCATAGTGTATTTGCCATACAGAAATATTTCATTCTTATGTAGTAAAATATATACATTTTTTATGGTTTCAGTTGCTGATGCAATATTTAGGAAAACTTTCCCTAATCGTGATAATAAATTTCCCTTTAGATACTTGCGTGTCCTCAGTTTTTACATTTTATTTTTTATTTAATTCAGGATTTAATGGTGTAAGGTAGGAAGAGAAAATCCAAATTAATATGTTTTTGGGTACCATCTTTTGCTCATCTCTCCACAAATGAGATATCACTTCTATCATATACCAAATAATAATATGGAGGAGTGTTCTGTTATTTTCTGCTGATCTATTCATCTATTTTTTCACAGAATTATGCTATTTTAATTATTACTGCTCTATAGTATATTTAATATCTAGCAGGGCTAGTCTCTTCTCATTTTTCAATGATTTTAATATAGTCTTTTCCACTTTTTTTTAGTTCCAGAAATGAGGGTATGAGGTAGAGGACAACTTTTGAAAGTATGACAGTAATATGCATGACAAGGGGTATTGTGGTTTATTAAAAAATAAAATAAATCTCATAATTTTATAGACATACTCAGTTCATTTCCATGAATGATGTGATTCTGGCACTTAGAGTCTGGCATGCTCTATCTGTCACTAAACTTACTGTATTCTGTTTGCCAAGGACCTCAGCAGGAGGCTTTGCTCATTCTGTCTACATGGAAAGCCAATATAGCATCATAGTTAGGAGTGTAGGATCTAGCTGTGTGACCTTGGGTGAGCTATTTTACCTCTCTGAGCCTTAGTGTCCACATTTCTAATAGGAGAGTGACAATACACTTCCTCATAATATGTGAGCTACTACATATGGAAGGCATTTAGAACAGTGCCTAGCACAGAGTCAATAAACATGAAATACTCAATGAACATTAACTAGTATCATTGTGTACCAGTGGTCTTGTCATTCCAGGAGTTTGCTGACTTGTCTTAACTTAGAAGGAGAAGATTGAAGGAAAGACATTAAATCAGGAAACACGGGTTAAATAAAATAAAATTTCACAAGCCTTTGCATGTGTTTTTATGACTGAAAAATTATTGTTAAGTTGTTATTTCTTGTGGCATCCAGGGTGCTAGGTCTTTAAAGCAAGCTGTGGCCTGGCTAATAGAGGGGCCATGTAGTGTCAGAGGACACCTTCTACATGAGGACCCCGAACAAGCCAGTTCATCTAAACTTGCCACAGATTCTACACAGCACTCTCACTTTGACCTTTGGCAATCTAGTCAGCTGAGAGCTCAGCTTTGCCGTCAGACTTTAGTTCTCCCTCTCGCCTCTGCTCGGAGCAGATCTCCGCTGCTATCAGCATGGGTATGATCCTGAGCTCTGCAGTCAGACTGCTCTGAAGTAAAAGCCCAGCTCTGCCACAAACCACTTCTGTTTTGGTCCTTTCTAAAGTTTCCTTCAACTGAATAATGAGTATGTTATGCCTTCCCTGCCAGTTTACCATGGGGATTAGGTGAGAATATATAGGAAAGCATTTTATACAATGCCAGGCATATAGCAGGTGCTCAGTAAATGTTATTGTATCAGTAAGGAATGTTTGATTCTAAGTAACAGAGAATCGAATCCAAACTAGCTTATACAGTGAAGAAAAATTATTGGTTCTGTAGCTGGAGATCCAAGAAAAAGCTGGACTTCAGGAGTAGTTCAATTCAGTTGCCTAACTATGTCACCTGGAACTTGTTTGTCTATTCATTTATTTGTTTCCTCTTTACACCCTGCCCATTATATATTCATTTCTCTAAAGCTCTCTCTCTCTCATAGTTCTAAAATGTGAGCAGGTATCCAAGGAGAACAAAAATAGGACCACACCCAGATATTTCCCCAGATGAGTTAGAAAAAGCTCTCCCAGAAACCCCCAGCAAATTTCTCTTCTTGCAGTTAAACAGCCAGAATTAGGCCGTGGCCCATCCCTGAACCAATAATGATGGCCGGAAGAGAGATTATGCACACTCCCTGGCCTGAACCACAAGCCCTAGACATAGAGTCATCTTTTTGCCAGTGCAAGAACTATGTTGAGGCAGGAAGATGGAAAATGAACCAAAAATCAGAGTAATTACAGAGAGGTGGGAACGGATATAAGGAAAACAACTATAATATCCACTCTTTGTTTCCTCAGTCCCCAGCAGAATACAAATGAGTGGATGGACAAGTCTTCACTGAAACTTGAGGCCTCAAACTTTTGATTGGATCCTGGATCAATAAAGAGGGAATGCTCAAACCACCATGTAGTGACTAAAAATATTCTTCGTAAACAATAACAGGGAAAATAGCAATAATAATAATGTACATGGTTTTAAAATATTTGCACCTTTTTAAAGATCAAAAATCGCTTAATTCAAAAGCGCTTGAGAAGTAGCTATTTGGATCTATGCTGAAGGCCAAATAGCAAGTCATAGGCACATTTTTTTTTTTCTCTTCAATTCCTTCTGGCCCTGGGACCTTTCTCTTTCAGTTGTTCCCTTTCTCTCTGCATCTCCTCCTGCTTCCCTTTCTCTCTCTGTTTAGATTTTGTTAGCCTCAAGTACCTGGGAAGAAATCTGGAGTGAGAGGGACAGAGGTGCCCCACAGTGTGGGGCTCAAGGCCTGAGTGGTCCCAAGTGAATCCTCAGCCCATTGCCCACTGCAGGGGAAAACTTACTCTTCCCAAAAGGTTGAATGGCCGAGCCCAAGTGAGCCCTTCATGCCTCTGGGTTGCTAAGCAACAAACACTTCAAGTTTGGAAATCTTTATCCACACCGGATATATTATCCTGGCAAATTGGACTTTCAGATCTGGCAGCAATGGAAAGAGTAACTTTTTTAAAAATAGAGACAATTTAGATGATTTCAAAGACATCTGGTCTCTTTTTCCAGCAATGTCTGACTCTTCTCTTTCACTAAGCATATTGGATCCAAACACTTCACATGTACAAAAGCACAAGGTCCCCGAAGAAAGAAGTGTTTCAGTCGCAAAAAGCCGACTCACAGAAAGTGCTGCCAGTTGGAAAGGCCTAGAACTGACTAAAGCAACAGCACCAGGGCATATGTTTTAGTTTCTTCCCTCTATTTGACCCTTCTTTTAACCTGGTTTCTTCCAAGTGCCCCTTCCCTCTCACTCTGATCCTCTCTGGTACTAATACTCCTTCCCACCTTCTGTCTTGCCTTCCTTCTTCTTCTTCTTTCTCTTTTCCTCACTCCCACCTTTGTCCCTGCAAACTTCCATCCAGTTTTCTTTCTCTCTATCCTTCCTTCCCCAGGGTAAACACTACACAAGGACAAGAGTCAACACAATGACACAGGCCAGGATCCTGGGTCTTCTTCTTGCTTCTTCAGTGGGGGATGGAGTTGGTTGTTCATTCCTCCTTCGCTCCTAAACAGTCCACAGGAGTGAACTCGTGGTTGAGGTAATCTCAGGGCACATTCTCCCTCCACTGTGTCCTTTAAAAAAATTGAAGACAAATTCAAACACCAAATAGCTCCTCCACCTGCTTGCTAATGCCTAGAATTCCTCCAACAGAGGACATTGCATTCCAGAATTAAAGACCAAGTTTCAAACATAAATAATAAACAACTCACATCTGGGCAGCTCTTAATAGTTTTGAAAACACGTCCAGCTGTTTCTCACCAATTCCCTCATTTGACCCCCACGATAATCTAGAGATGGAAGCATTATCATTACTATCATCTTCATTTCAAAATGAGAAACCTGAGGCTCAGTTTAAGTATCTTTTCTGAAGGCACTTAAGGTGTAACCTAGATCAGTCTGACTGTAACGTCCACATTCTTCTCCATCCCCTCACTTCTCCAAGAGGGAACCATAGTGGCTTGGCATGATGAGAAGCCTTCCCTAAGTTCTTCAGACCCCAGAGTCCCCCTTGATCTCTACCTCTCTGAAATCCTTGACTTGTGATTATTGCTGTTGAAACCTGTCAGTGGGGTATGCTGCCACCAGATGGCAGATGACACTCTGGTTTCATGGAGAGCTCCAGACTTTTACCATAAATAAAAATGGGAGTCAAGTGTTTTTCCATATTTTTATCTCCTTATAATCAAAATTATAGTTCACTAAAAAATAGCCAAACATAACAGCATTCCATATCTACAAAGATGAAGATGATGTGAAGCAAAAATATATACAGTTGTCCCTCGGTATTTTGGGGAATTGGTTCTAAGACCCCCTACGAATATCAAAATCTATAGATGCTCAAGTTTCTTACATAAAATGATGTGACATTTGCATATAACCCCTGCACATCCTCCTGTATATTTTAAATCATCTCTGGATTACTTATAATACCTAATACCATGTAAATGCTATGTAAATAGTTGTTACACTGTAATGTTTAGGGAATAATGACAAGGGCAGTCTGTAGATGTTCAACACAGACACAACCATCCATTTTCAAAAATATTTTTTATCCATGGTTGGTTGACTCCACAGATGCAGAACCTATGGATATGGAGGGCTGACTATATTTAAAGGAATAAATATACATGATATATTTATTTGATAAATATATTTATTCGAGAAACATCCATGACATATTTGTATACACGATATACATACACCATATATTATATATATAATGGACCCTGACTATTAACAAGCCTAACTCATTCACAGTCTACTTCAAGTTTCTGAGATATTGGCAAAGGCATTTCAGGGTTATTGCCTTCTTATCCTGGCCACTTACTTCCCTAAATACTAGCCCAACTAGAGAAGACAGAATGGTTCTCAAACTTTAATGAACATCAGAATCACCCGGAGGGCTTTGTTAAAGCACGCATTTCCACATTGCAACTCCTGAGTTTCTGATTCAGTAGGTCTCAAGTGGGGCCTGAGAGTATGCATTTCTAACAAATTCCCAGGTGATGCTGATGCCACCAATCTAGGGATCACATTTGGAAAAGCACTGGGCTAGGGTGAGACACCCTGTTTGACTCTCGTAAGTTCCCCTTTTTCCCTTGCCTCTTACCAACACTGTGGAGAAGACAGATGGAGCTCCATGGCCTCCTGGCCAGAATCTGGGGTCTTACTGTGAATGACTAAGCAACAGCCTCAAATGCTGTTGCTGGCACAAATTAACTTTGGGTCACTTTCAGTACATATTTCTGCCATTCAGTGCCACCTTCTGATCAGATGTGCTCTGATGTCAATGACTATCAGCATATCATTAACTATACTGACAGGAAATGCTAACATCTATTAAAGCTGTCAGCACTGAGGTAAACGATGCTTTAATTCACTCATCTAATTGTCAAATAATTCAGTGAGAAAGACACTATTATTAACCCCCTTTTACAGATGAGAAAACAGAGTATCAAGATTACAAACCCAGTACTTTGCAGAGTCTGGACTAAATACCAGTGTTTGTCTATCTTCAGAAGATAAGCTCTCAGCTTGTAGATACTGACTCTTAAGTTTCCATTGTGGATACTAAAAGTTGGATTCCTGCCTCCTCAAGTCAGTTTCTTCAGGCTCCTGTGGCTTCTGGCCTTCTCATTTTCCCTACTGGTCTCTGCCTATGACTACCAACCAGTCAGGGCATCTCATGTAGTTCCTGTCTAAATCCTCTGCTTTAGTCCACCATACTGGATGAAGAGGGGAAACATTTAGAAATGAAGTTTCCAAGGTTTTCCAGAGTCTTAGGCAGCAAAGATAAGTTTGACTGTATTCCCCAGATGATACTTTCTATGGCAGAGAAAAGGAATCAGATACCTTATAATGAGCTCCAACAGATGTTATGTTGGTGAGTTGAAGCAGCATTCATAAAAATCCCTTCCATTTAGAAACAAACTATGCAGACTTATTATGAAAGAAGAAAGAAAGAGAAAAAAGAAAAAAGAGAAAGGAAGGGAAGAGAGAGAGGAAGAAAGGAAGAGAGGAAGGAAGGAAGGAAGGAAGGAAGGAAGGAAGGAAGGAAGGAAAGAGGGAAGAAGAGAGGGGGAGGGAGGAAGGATGGAAGAGGGAAACAAAGAACTAACATAGGAGAAAACACAGCAAAAGAACAAAAGGAAATTCTTCACAATTATTTTATGTTTTATAACATCTTAATAAGCACACAAATTCAGGAGCATAAGGGCTGAAAGACAAGATAATGAGATTAAAAAGAAAAAAGGAGATTGAGGATCTAAGGAAACAAATTGAGGACCCAAACCCATCATTACAGAGCTAATGCAAAAATTAGAGATAACAAGGAACAGGTATATTCCACTGAAAATAAATTATTTATATGGATGAGAGCCTGAGATAATCACAGTAAATGTAGATTAAAACGAAGACATTAGAGAAAGTACAAATAAGCTAATAGATTTTTAAAAACACCTAAAAAAGAAGTATGCAAATCCAAAAGTAAAATTTTAACAATCATCTAAATAAAGAAAAAAAATTGAATATGCAAGTTGAAAGACATGCCATGTTCCAGAAAAATTTAATGCAGACAGTTCAAGATAGATACATACAAGTTAGTTAAATAATGGCATTTTGAACATTCATACAGTTAGGAAAAGCACATCATTATAAGGGGTTCAAATCGGGCTTGCTCTAGCCTCTCCCACAGCAACATTTCATGCCAAAAGACAGTGTTCACAATGTCTAAGGGAGAGAAAGTGCACCCAGGATATTATGGCCATATAAGAATGGTATTAAATAAAAAAGCAATGAACTTTCTCAAACATGAAAAACCAGGAATACAGCACCCACGAACCCTTCCTGAACAAAACTATGTGACAATAATATTCAGCCAGTTAAGAAATAAAGAAATAAACTTAGGAATTGAAATATCATGAAAAAGCACTACTGGTAGGTAACAAATCTATTTCCTAAATTAAACAATACCTCTCTATGAAGCCTGCTCCATCTGCCTTATTTATTATGGCAGAGTGTGCCTCACCCTACTCCAGCATTCGTGGTCTACCTTACTTTGCTTTACTTTTGGCTTTCGTTCTAAAGAATGGCATTGTATATTTTACTTTTTGTTTGTTTTTGTTTTGTTTTGTTTTGTTACCTTCTGCCCCATAGAAGGTAATCAAGGGGAGCTGGGATTAAACAGTTGCATGAAATATGGAAACTATTCTAGTCATGGAGCAGAGCCTGGGAGCCATACATCTGAACAGTGTAAAAATAACAAGGTAACTAACAAGACTGAAGGCTTGTTGGGAAGAGAGCTGGAAGAAATCTGAGCATTAATGCCCTTATCTTTCACAGCCCAAACACAACTGATACTAAAATTGAACCATATAGTTTCAGAAGAAATGATGACTGCCACCTTTTGATGTTTTAGATAATCATTTTAATTAACCTGAAAAGATTTTTCATAAAATACTATTCTACAGTAAAGACAAATTTATTCAATAATTTCTATAGTTTTACTTTGGTATATTTTTTCTGTTATATTCCAGTAAAGTTAAAGGTAATACTTCATATTTAAAAATAGCATTTACAGTTATGATCTCATTTTTATTAAAGTGTTTTTAGATATGTATGTGTATGAATACAAAAACAATAGTGATGATGTTTCTTTATTCTTAAGGAGAGTTATTTCTGAGTAGTAGTATTTGGGTTTATTTTACTACATTCATATTTCAACTTTTTTCTATTAATTATTTTTCATGAGCATAAACCATTTTTCAAATACAGTAGAATGGTCAGTCTTTGTTTTTTTTAAAAAAAGGAAAATAAATGACTAGGAGCAAATATGTCAAGATATTGATGTAGATATAGATATGTTAGTGCACACACTGGAAGTGATAGAACTTGAGCCTTAACCTTCAGTTAACTTGCATTTATTTCTGCTCCCAAAACTCCTTCTTGGACTTGCAATATGAAGTGAAGAAAGCTAATGCTAACTGGAGAACCCACTAGGTGCTTTTCCATGAACTTTGGTTAAGCCCCTAGGGCAGAAATAATTCCACTATTTTAGAGGACAAATTTGAGACTCACATAGGTTGTGATTTGCCTTGTTTTGCACAGTAGGAAAGATAATAATAATAATGTAGTGAGTACTCTATGGAGAATCCCTCTCGGTCCTCACAACAGCCTGCAGTGTCTGTCATTTTTATTTATTTTTAAAATGTGGTCCAGAGAGATGACTTATATTGTCAAATGTCCCACAGCTAGAAAGTGGCAGTGCCAGGACTACAACTCAGGTCTGTCTCAGATTCGCGCCCACACTGCTCTCTCTACTATGCTCTCACCAGGCTGGGGAAGAGGAGCCGCCATGCTGACCACCCATAGGGTCTCGGAGAGATTGCAGTTTGGCTGCTTGGACCCTGCCAGAGAGCCTCAGAATTTCAATTGTTCAGAGCTAGGAAGAGTAAGGCTCCCACTGGGAGCTCTGTGGGTTGCCTCAGTCATGAATCTTCCTGTCCCCTCCTAGATGTCCCTGCTGAGCTGAACAGGCAACATGGCAGCTCTGATGATTTCCCAGGGTAGATCCCAGGCCCAGCCCCCTGGGATCTCAGGTCCCATCTCAGCAAGCATTTACTAGGTGGCTCTGATACAAACATTCAGCCAAGAAAGAGTCCCAAATAATGGCCAGCTGAGTGTAGACCATAGCTCCATCCAGTGGGTGTCAGGAGATCTGGATTTCCATTCCTCTTCTGCCTTCCCTTTGTGGTGTGACCCTCAGGAAGTCACTTGCTGTCTCTGAGCCTCATTTTCCTTCTCAGTAAAATGAAAGGGTTTTACTACTGGACAGCTTTCAAAGTTCCCAGCTCAATATTTCTATGATTAAGTCAGAGAATGAGGGTCTCTCTTGGTAGAATCTGGGTGGTTGGGGGCGGGGTTCTCTTTGAGAAGGTATATAGCAGCCGGGGAACCAAGCCAGCAAGGAGAAGAGGGCTGGGATTACCCCCCAGACAGAAAGGAGCAACTTCAAGGAGGCGAGCCCTCAAGGCTGTGGGAAGGGGTCTCCATCACAGACCTTTTCTTTCCTCCCTCAGGTGGGTCTTGGCAGCTGGGCTGCAGGCGTGCATGGACCACAGACCTTTAGGAGATTATCTGCTAATCATGGCCTGGACATGAGCACTCAAGAGGTGTCGCCTGAAGAATGAGATGCTTTTTTATGATGCAGTAAAAGAGAGGAAATCACCTTGGCCTCTTGCCTTGTCCTGTGCTAAGTAAGCGGGCAACCCGAGCCCAGCCTCCCATTTTCAAAGGCTCTGGGAGCTCAGAATTTCCACTAGGGGCTGCCATTTCATTAGGAGGCTGCGGGGGTGGAGGGTGGAGTGGGGACAAGAGAGACAGGCCCTGTCTCCAGACATTCAGGAGAGGCCAGGGATTGCTAAAACCCACAGACGTCGAAAGTTTAGAAGAGCTAGGGTCCCGCACACTACATTGGCAACATTATATACTCACAACCAGAGAGTAAATCACTGCCCCCATTTAGGGAAAGAATTTCCCTCTAAATGCTATTATTGGAACAATCTATTATATCATCTCTGAAAAGTAGCCCATGCCCAGAACCAACTCTCCTCCCACTGACAACTCCCACTCACTCTGAGGATATCTAGTGATAATTTTCCCTCCGAAAATAAAAGAGTGAGTTCTACCAGTATTTCCCAACTGTCAGCCAGGAACTGTGTTGAGCATCTTAGCACTCATAAGAGTTAATGCAGTGAGCCAACACGACATGTAAAGCCAGTAGCTTTACATGCATTAACTTATTTAGTCCTTACAACAATGCAGATTCAGTCTGCACTGACAAAGTTAAACAAATAAAAAATAAAACAGGGTTAATATTCTTATTCCCCCATTCACAGATGGGGACACCAGGTACCAGAAATATTAAGATGCTCAAGGTCATACAACTAGTAAGTAGCAGAGTCAGGAATCAACTCCAGGCGGGTTTATGCTTTTAACCACTGCACATCTGCCTCTCATCATTTGTCATTGTAAAAGTAGTTATCTGGGTTCTCCCTCATTCCAACATCATGCTTACTCTTAACACATGTAGAAAGACCCTTTTGTCCTTTATTTCACTTTCTCCCAGGCTCCTTCCCATGGGAGGGGTGGCTTATTTGATGGGTGCCATGGCAAGACTGTGAAATTCATCGGTCCATCGGTCCATCCCCTTGCAATAGATGGATGTGATGGGTGGCTTCCCTCAGTGCTGTTGAGCCTCTGCAATTGTCAAGCTGAGGAGCTCTGTGATCCTCCATTCAAGTGACTCCATGAGGACCTGTCCTGCAGACCCAGGCTTTCCTTCAGTGAGGCCCCATCTAGACTAGAAAGGCAGGTTGTGATTCTCATTCTGGTGCTAGCTGCGTTCACCCTCCTTCTTTGCTGATAGGACCCCCGATATTGCACCTTGACTCCTAGGTCTATTTCTCAGAATCCAGATGGGAAAGGCAGAAACCAGTTAGCTCTGCAATACACCAACAACTCCCATCTCAAGAGTTCAAGCCCCCCCATTCCTGGGCGACTCCAGGAAGTCTGTCTTTCCGTCAGGTTCCCATGCCCTAGTATTCCCCAAAGGCCAAGATAAATGTTTTTACCGATGTGTCCCGCATGCTCCCTGCTCAGCCAGCCCCTCGCTCAGGACACTGTCCACTCCTGGGTTCAGTCCAGCTGTTTCTTAACTCCAACCTCACACTATACAGATGCATTCTCTCCAGAGCCCTTTGCCCCAAGTATAGACTTTAGTTCTGACTTAATTCTTCAACACTTAGTAAGAACAGGCAGAACTAAATGTTTAGCAGAATGTTGGTGAGGAATTGAGAATAATCAGAAAACAAAACATGGAAAAAGGAAAAAGAAAGAAAGTTCAATTGAATACTAGGCTTTATGGTTCCTAATAAGTCCTCATGGAAAAACCCTCTGGCCCCTCTTTCCTTAGACTCCCATCTCCTTGCCTGTCACCGTATTATAGGGGTCCCCCTACCATGAAGGGCCTCTGGCCATGTGCTTCTATTTTGAAATATACTTTTCAAAACTTTTTGGGAAGTCAAAGAAAAAGGGGAAAAGTTCCCCACCTCCAGTGCCCTCATCTGTCCTCTCATCAGTGTACAATTCACCCTCTGGCGTGCCGCACCACCCAGGCACCTCAACTGTCCTCCTGGATCCGCAAGGAGAAACAAAGAAAGAACACCAATGTTTCCTGCCATGCCAGCCAATTCCCACGCTGGCAGCAGTCCAGCAAATTGCCCCCTCAGTTGGCATTTCCCAGGCAAAGCAGTTTATCCTGTCATCATCTCAACCTCACCATTTGAGAAACAGGAGCTGGGCATCACCTTTGTATAACCCAAAAGTCCATCAAAAGGCTTATCCAAGACCAAAAGCACAGACTTCCTGCAAAAACAACTACCCCCGGAAGCGACGGGAAAGATTGATGGTAGATTTTTTTTAAGGAATTCGTTCCTGCTACACATGATGCCAGGACACCCACAAAGGGGCTCTCCGCTTTCTGAAGTTACAATTTTCCTCATTTTGTAGAAGAGGAATCCAAGGTTTAGACAATTTAAACAATGTATCCATGATATCCTTGCCAGTAACTGTTGAAGTAGCTAACAGACAGAAAATCAGTCAGAATTCTTACCACCAAACTCTGCTTGGAAGAGACAAATCACAAGTTGCAGACTTGTTGAGAGCCTGGATAAGTCCTGTCCCCTCAGGAGAGTAAGGAGTGGAAGAGGTGGTGTCTGAGGGCTGTCTGATGGGGTGGCCTTCAGGACTGATTCTGTGCCGATCGTGGAGTGTGTCCCTTTCACTCCTCGAAGACAAAGGCCTTCCAAATCAACATGTCCACAGTCTGCAATTATTCACCTGACTCAAGTGAATTCTGTCCTCTTCTTGGAGTCCAAGAAGGAGGGCCTGTGATCTCAAGATGGTCATTTTGAATTCATAACCCGTCTTTGCCAGAGAAGCCTCAAAGGCAGCTGCTGCCTGAGATTTCTAGTGCTTCTAGATTGAATTTGAGCAAAATTCAATCTGTTCCCTGGGAAAAAGGGACAAGGGAGAGCAAGATACAGAGCTTGATTTTTTAAAAGGAAAAATTAAGAATAAAGAGATGTTTTGGGGTGACATAGAAAACGTGGGAAATGTGGCATTTTTGCTGAGGTTCAACAAGGTGCATTTCACTCCTCACATTATAATGTCACCAGCATCTCCCACCTACACTTGTCTTGACCTCTATTCCCATCTTTCTCCCAGCCCATGAAGCACACCATTTTCCCAGCCATGTTAAACCTTCCTTCCTTCCTTCCTTCCTTCCTTCCTTCCTTCCTTCCTTCTTTCCTTCCTTCCTTCTTTCCTTCCTTCCTTCCTTTCCTTCCTTCCTTTCTCTCTTTCTCTCTCTTTCTTTCCCTCCCTCCCTCCCTTCCTTCCTTCTTTTCTTTCTTTCCATTTTTTCTTTCTCTTTTTCTTTTTTTTCTTTTCTTTTCTTTTCTTTTTTTTTTTTTGAGATGGAGTCTTGCACTGTAGCCCAGGCTAGAGGGAAGTGGCGCCATCTCGGCTCACTGTAACCACTGCCACCTGGGTTCAAGCAATCCCCTGCCTCGGCCTCTTGAGTAGCTGGGATTACAGGCACCCACCACCACACCTGGCTAATTTTTTTGTATTTTTAGTAAAGATGGGGTTTCACAATGTTGCCCAGGCTGGTCTCAAACTCCTGACCTTGTGATCTGCCCACCTTGGCCTCCCAAAGTGCTGGGATTACAGGCGTGAGCCACCGCACCCAGTCCAAACTTCTCTTTCAAGATGTTTTTTCCTGGTCACTTATCTCACTGCCTGAAATACCCTTCCTTCTCTTCAAAGTGGTTAATTCTCATTGTATTCCAAAGGTCAGGTAGGCTCAGCATCACCTCCTCCAGGAACCTTCCCTAATGCATCCTTTTTTCTGGGTTCCAATTGCACTCCAAGCCCACATATCCCCCCATCACAGCACTCCTATGTCACACTGCCATTCTATCTATATTGGCCCATGCAATCTTAGAATGCGCTATTAATAGTTTGAAATCTATCATCAGACATGTCTGAGCCAAGTCCAACTCATGAGGACATATTTTTTAAATGTCATAGGCCCCAATATTAAAATAACTTCTCCAATTGCTTTCCAGTTCTATTCTTCCCATCCCTATCATGAGCTACATCTAAAGGAGAGATGGAAAAGACATTGTTATGTCCACTGATCCTGTAACTTAACTTCCCTTAGTACCCAGATAGGTTGTTATCCTTAGCACCCTGTGCCATGCACCAAACATCCTGAATTAGCTAAAGCATGTTTATATAAATGTATATATGTATGTATGTATTTAACAACTGCAATGGCCTGGCACTGACCAATCAGAACTGGTGCTGGCCTATAAAGCAAGGTCTTGGGGCCCTGATGCACCCAAGGTATCAGGTATGGCGGGTGATGGGGAGGGATCTGGCCCACATCATGGGGACTATTTAATTTACTTAACTGGTATGGAAATATTCCAATGTTTTATCCAGAATTCATCAGAAATGAGAACCTTAGAGATGTTATGAATCAGAAAAGGGCCTAGATACTTACCTATTCTCATCATTGTTCACTGAGGCTCCAACTGGCCCCCAAGCTAAGACACCCACAGACCTGTAGAATACATGGTCAATTTTCAAACTGTTTTCTATTTTGCCTTGAGGAGATAGTGTTGGAGGAGTGGCAGTAAGATAAAAAGTTCAGAGTTCCCTCCAGTGCTGTCTGTCTATCAGACCTTCACCAGCCCCCTTTAGATTCAAGTCTCTGAAACCTGATCTGGTTTCTATTCCTAAACAATATTCAGGTCTTGGGTTGAGAGTTATGGCTACAATATTCTGTCTTTTCCTGGAAGAAGAAACTTTAGATTCTCAAATACTTACTCCATCGATGGTAATTGTATGATTTTGTAATACCTATTATTTTCAGTTATTTTTAAAAGTGAACAGATAACACATGCACACTTTCTTAAAAATTAAGATAATACCAATAAAGAGTAAACAGCCTTTAGCTATCCTTTCTCCACTCTAACTCTCCAGAGTTAACCACTACCATCATGTTATCCTCTGTCCTTCTCTGCTTTCAATAAGTATCTACATGTATATATGTGCATACAGAAAAATAATGATTTTGGTTAGTTGCTTGCTTTTGTTTTGTTTTTTATATGGCATTAAATGAATTATTCTGCAACTACATTTGGCCAGTCATGGTGGCTAACGCCTGTAATCCCAGCACTTTAGGAGGCTGAGGTGGGTGGATTACGAGGTCAGGAGTTCGAGATCAGCCTGGTCAACATGGTGAAACCCCATCTCTACTAAAAATACAAAAATCAGCTGGGCATGGTGGTGGGCACCTGTAATCCCAGCTACTTGGGAGGCTGAGGCAGGAGAATCACTTGAAACTGGAAGGCAGAGGTTGCAGTGAGCCGAGATCACACCACTGCACTCCAGCCTGGGCAACAAGAGTGAAACTCTGTCTTAAAAAAATAAACTAAAATAAAATGCATTTTGAAGATCTTTTCACCTACCTTATTCATTTTATTAATAGCTCTGACTTGAATTGCATAGGTTAAATATCTCATAATTTTGTTAACCATCCTATAGGCAGGGCTGTGGTTTTCAGGTTTTCACTATCACAGACACTGTTTTAATGAGCATTCTTGAACATGCCTATTTGGGCACCTGTATTTTTTCTGTAGTAGATTACTGGAACTTCCTTTGCTGGACAAAAAGTTAAGTGCATCTTTACTGAGTATAAGCTCAGTACCAGTTTGCTCTATTATGCCAAATAATGTTTGACAGTACCTGCTTCTTAAAATGCTTGCCAAAATTAGATGATTTAGTTTTTCTCAGTCTGGTGGATAAAGCATAATGTCTATCATTTTAATCTGAATCTTCCTCACTATTCATGAAGCTAAACATCTTCTTCTAAGGTTGAACATCATAACTTTTTCAATGGATTGACCATTTGTATTCTGTGTAGACAGTCTGCTAAAATAGACCACAACGACCCTTACCACTTGGTTTTTATGCCCTTGTGTAATTTCCTTCCCTTGAGAATAGGCCGGACCTACTGACTTGCTTCTAATGAATAGAGTATGGCAAAGATAATAGTCCTGTCACTTTCAAGGTCAGGTTACAAGAGGCCAGGCCTGCTGTCTTTTTAATACTCTTTCTCTCTTTCTAGCTTCTCTTCAGTCTGATGAAGCAAGCCGCCATATTTGGACTTTGCCTATTTTTCTGTCTTTTGATATGTAGAAATTCTGTATAACACAGTTGAATATTCTTTGTGTGTTATATATGTCACAAATATGTTCCACCAGTCTTGATTATCATTAACTTTGTTGATGGGTTTTTTTAAAAAACCAAACTTTAAATTCTTTTTTTTTTTTTTTTTTTTGAGATGGAGTCTCGCTCTGTCACCCAGGCTGGAGTACAGTGGCACCATCTCTGCTCGCTGCTGCAAGCTCCGCCTCCCAGGTTCACGCCATTCTCTGGCCTCAGCCTCCCGAGTAGCTGGGATTACAGGCACCCACCACCACGCCCGGCTAATATTTTGTATCAAACTTTAAATTCTTAAAGTCTTCAAGTGTATCAGTCTTTTCTACTATTGGTTTTAAATTTTGTGCCTTGTTTAAAAAGATCTTTGCTACCCCACAGTCATAAGCACCATGATAATTTACTCACTTCCTTCTCACATCTTACACTCCAAGTTCTATGAAGACAGGGGCTCTGAGCCTTGCTCATCTCTGGATTCACAGCCCTGAGCATACTGCCTTGCAGGGAGCTGGCATTCAGAAACACTTGATTGTATCCATGCAGACAGACTTTACAAGTCCACGTTCCTCCCTCTCAGTGAAGGCTCTCTGGTGTCTAATCTCGATTCCTAGGCTGAAGTGTGTGCATATCTCTGTTTGGTCTTTGCTAAGAGAGAGAACAGATACCCTCTCAAACCTTCCCACAGCTTCCTCCAATTGCCCCATCAAGCACACTAATGCATACACTTCTTCGTAACTGCAAAATTTTGGCACTTAAATATTGCTGGTGTGCTGAAGATCTCACACTCTAAAAGGAAAAAAAAGTGTGTGTAGGGGGGAAATAATCTCAAGATTTTACTTAAAGTGCTGGTAAGGATTCAATGCCAAGAAATGTAAAAATTTACAGCACAAATTAAAGTTACCAGAAGACACACCTGAGGAGAGACTGCCATGCTGAAGACAAGCCAAGCCCCAACCCCCACTGAGGCATTAACGTGAAGTCAGAGGCTAGCAGGAGCAACGCCAGCAATAGAGAGAATTCAAAGGGGAAGAGCCAGCCCAGGCCAGGCCAGGGGACTTTTACCACATAGCACAAAAGAAATCAAGACCTAGAGAGGTGAAAACTGTACCAGGCAACTGGAATATAATTTGATACAGAAAGGGGTGATTTGAGATTATACACTTTACCCTGCCATCAATGCATGTGTATAAAAACTGAGTCTGAGAATGTAGTGAGTCGTCCACAGTTAGGAGCAGAGTGGGGATTAGAAGCCAGTTGTCAGTTTTCCTGGTCAGGGATCTTTCCACACAGTTGCAGAGAGGAAGTCCTGGCTCCAGGAAGGCCCAGAGTGAAATATCCCTATTCCTGAGGAAGTTGGTAGGTGAGCTGCTGCTAGCAGCTAGCATTTACTCCCTAGGTTGTCTTGGGAGAAAGGGGTTTTCAAAAATCTTGTAGCTGGGAATTTAACTCAGGCTGTATGGACTCTGAGTCCACTCTCCTCGCAGGCAGAGGTTGACTGTATGGCCAAGTAGAGTCTAGGCCTAGGCCACTCAGCCTCGTACCTCAAAAGTCAGGCGTTGCCTTAAGCGGAAGAACAACCTTGCATCAGGCATGGTTATTCTGGAGTGGGGAGTGGATTCTACAGTGGTGGGGTGGGTGAAGGAACTCAACATCTGATCAGCACCACCACCAGTCCCTGAGACAGTTTGTACAAATTTTTAAAAAGGCACTCCTTCATCAAGATGATTTACTACCTGGCATCTGCCAGAAAAGTACAATACATATACAAATCAACAAAGACAGGATATGCATGGCACACCCTGGCATTGCACAATGCACACCCATAACAATCGGGTGAGTCAGCCTCTGAGCCACCCTCACCTCACTCTCCTCCATACTGTGCAGGTGTTGTTCCTGGAGCCAGCAGAGCCAAAGACATTCCAGCCTCAGGACATCCTTTATGGTGCCTCTGGCCTTCAACTTCTTCTCTGTCTCCATGGGTGCTACCTCTTATGGGGCAAATAGATTTTTTTCCTAGATTCTACAAGATTCAGAGATCACCAATCAGGAAACACTCTGAGAAAACAAGTCTTGCATTCATCAGGTCCCAGCCCCTTGAGTGCGAAGCAGAATTGCCCCTGAGCCTAGAATAGATCAGTGACTTCCTAGGCCATGGCCAGCCAGCCTATGCCACCATTAACCTCTGTGTAAATGGAGGTGGCTGCCTGCAAAGGGGACAGCTTCCATGGTTATCGTCTGTACTTATTGAAGTATGCATACTACAGTTCAAAAGAATCAAATAATCAAAAGGAATGCAGGTACTAGCTTGTATTTTAGCAGAGCCTTGCAAAAAAAAAAAAAAAAAAAAAAAAAAACTGAGAGAAAAGTAGATCAGATACTCAGGCTGTAATGTGTTCATGTGAACACAGTTAATTGTTTTTCACTTATGTGGTTTTTGCCTTGAAAATATTTTTCATGTTATTTAGCTATCAGAATCACTTTGAGGGAAACAGGAATCTCTGTTCTCGTTTTACTCAGAGAAAATAAAAAATGAAGCAGAAAGACGTGGCCAGGGCCTTGTCTGGTAACCAGTTTGGATTGGAACCTGAACTCCTCATCCAGTGCTTTCTTGGCCATACTACTCCCCTTATACTCCTGTTCTTCAGGGCTTCCTCAGCCAGCACAGGCTCCCAGTCCACTCTCAGTAACCCTTACCCTGGTTTGCCTAGGAGAAGAGGAACCAGAGATCTTCAGAAACGTAGCAGGAAGGAGGGTCTTGGATGGCTTGGAGGGGTGAAGCCAGTTACTGCCTCAGAAGGGGCCATTCTGCACCAGCCCTGCCAGGAGCCAAAGACAAACAAC
Source organism: Papio anubis (assembly GCF_008728515.1). Classification (NCBI taxonomy): domain Eukaryota; kingdom Metazoa; phylum Chordata; class Mammalia; order Primates; family Cercopithecidae; genus Papio; species Papio anubis. Next base: position 75,197,902 of record NC_044987.1, read on the forward strand.
ATCCCGTAGAGTCCATTTTCGTCCTTCATTGTCAGAGTTAGCGGGTGAGTGCTCTTATCGCATGTCACTTCTATTCCATAGCAGAAAGACAAAGGCAAGTAGGAAACATGATTTGAAGATATTAAATGGTCTTTCCCTTCTTCTCCTCTGCTTCACCAAGTCCTTCCCTAGAACTTAATATATCACTATTCATGACTCCGTGGTTTGGCATTAAAATAGTCCTCTCTCAGATATTCATGGGGAAGAAGAGAAAGTAAAAGAAACAAACATTTTAAATTGTGAATTATAATCCAGGAAAGTTCACATTTAAAATTCCACAAACACTCCCAGAAAAATGGTTAAGTTTTGTTCAAAAAGACTAACAATGCCTGGTGTTGGTGAGGATGTGGAGCAACTGGAATGAATGCCTAAACATTGCTCACAGAGTGTAAATTGGGAAAACCACTTTGGCAAACTGGTAGTATTGACTAAAGGTAATTAAATGCTTTCCCTTTGATCAAGCAATTACACACCTGGGTTTATACCTAATAGAAATGAGTTATCATGTCCTCCAAAAGAGAGGTACAAGAATGTTATAGTGCCTTTACTCATAATAGCCCCCAAATATGAAACAACTCAAATTTTCACCAACAATAAAATAAATTACAGTCTATGTATACAATAGGATACTTCATAATAATGAAAGAAGCTATAGACAACATGAATGTCTCTCACAGCCATAATATTGAACAAAAGAAGCCAGACGCAATACAGTGCATATCATATGATTTTATTTATAGAAATCCAAAAACAAGCAAGGTCCGTAGATGGTGATATAGAGCAGAACTGTGGTTATCTTTGGGAAAAGGCACCAAGAAATTCTATAGGGTGCTGAAAATACAATTGTCCCTCAGTACATGCAGAGATTGGTTCCAGGGCCATGCCTGAAGATACCCACATCCACACATATTCAAGTCCCATAGTTGGCCTTGCGGAACCTGCAGATACAAAAAGTTGGCCCTCTTTATAAGTGGGTTTTGCATCCCACCAATATTGTATTTCTGATCTGCATTTGGTTGAAAAAATATGCCTATAAGTGGACTCACACTATTAAAATCCATATCATTCAAGTGTCAACTTTAGCCTGGATCTCAGTTGGGATGGTTGGTGCTTACACGGGTGCACAGAAATATGAACATTCATCAAGCTGTACCCTTAAGATATATGAACTGTTAAATCTCAACCAAGGAAAACAAAGGGAAAAACTCACAAATACCATAAAACTGTGGTTCTCAAAATGTGATTCCCAGTGCAGCACCAGGGAACATGTAAGAAATGCCAATTCCCTGACCCCATCACAGACCCACTGAATCAGATGGGGATGGGGTCTAGCAATCTGTGCTTTAACAAGCCAGGGTAATTCTGACACATGCTAAGTTTAAGCATCCCCACCGTAGGATGTGGGTATTATTGGCCCCACTTTGCATATTTAAAAAAGCTTAAGGCTCACAGAGAGAAAGTAACATATCCAAGTTCAGCCAACTACTAAGAAACTAAGTATCATCAGCTGCATAAGGTAAGATATAACCAGGGCCATGCATGTTTGTGTCTTTTCATAAGGTCAGATTTATTGATTCTTATTCAATCATAAAAGCCACAAGCTACATGGAGTTCCCAAGAAGGCAAATCTTAGTACTACCTAATCGCTTGGTAGCCAGAGATGTGGCACACAGGCTCAAGCCACTGCACAGGCCAGTCAAAATTGCAAAACCATGCATAGTACTATACTCAATATATAAATGTTACAGATTACATCAAACAGAGTAACATCTAACATCAAGAGAAGAGGGGTGTATTAGTCAGGGTTCTCTAGAGGTACAGAACTAACAGGATATATGTATATATGAAAGGCAGTTTATTAAGAAGAATTGGCTCACACAATCACAAGGTAAAGTTCCATGATAGGCTGTCTGCAAGTTGAGGAGGAAGGAAGCCAGTGGTAGATCAGTCTGAGTCTCCAAACCTCAAAACTAGGGAAGCCAACAGTGCAGGCTTCAGTCTGTGGCTAAAGGCCTGAGAGTCCCTGGCAAACCACTGGTGTAAGTCCAAGATTCCAAAAACTGAAGAACTTGGAGTCTGATGTTCAAGGTCAGGAAGCATCCAGCATGGAAGAAAGATGAAGGCTGGAAGACTCAGCAAGTCTGCTCTTCCATCTTCTGCTACCTGCTTTATTCTAGCAGCACTGGCGGCTGATTAGATGATGCCCACCCAGATTGAGGGTAGGTCTGCCTCTCCCAGTCCACTGACTCACATGTTAATCTCCTTTGGTAACACCATCACAGACACACCCAGGAACAATACTTTGCATCCTTCAGTCCAATGAAGTTGACACTCAGTATTAACCATGATAAAGGAATTTAAAAGGAAGTTAATAAACCAGTACAAAGAGAGCGATGTGTACAGTGAGAGTGTCCTGGGATGATCTGGATGGGAGTCAACGTCTTGCAAGGAAGAGTCCTTGATTTGGGCAGAGACTTCAGCAGCAGATGCTGGGTGCTGAGGTGCTGAGTGACAGCAAGACAGTGTCTATTAAGGCAGCCACCGTGAGCCGGTGAAGTCCTATTCATTTTACAGCTCTGTGTTCACTGGTATGAACTGATAGTAAAGAATGTGACTGGTCATTTCCTTATCTAGTTGGGTGTAGTCTCTATTGATTAGGCAAACATCCAGTCCCTACTGGTATGATGCTTTTTGAAATGTAAGATGGAGTCTTTTTCTAAGATGGAGTTACTTATGTCAAGGGTGCTGCATACACTAAGCTAGCACTAAGCTGTATACACTAAGCTAGTCCTGTGCTCCTTTTGCCAAACCACACCATCTCCCTCTGTAGGAATATGGCTTAGCCAAGAGGGATGTGATGTGAGGCCCTGTTGTATCACTTCATTAATAAAAAGAGGATTCTAGTTCTGGGTTCCTATAGGCAGACAGGACAGAAGGGCATGAAGTTCAATTTCACAGGTTTTTGCAATGGAGAAAGCCAGCTGAGACCTATTTCTTTGTTTTTCTAAACTGGTCTGATGCAGGAAGAGTTGCTGGAGGTGAAGCTGGAAAAAAAAGACAGAGCCCAGGGTCTGGCACGCCTTTTAAACCATGTTTAGAAGTTTGGACTTGGACTTGGGAGCAACAGGAAATCCATCATCTCTTCCCACTCTGACTGTAAGCTCCATGAGGGTGGGCACTATATGTTTCATTCACCTGTGCATACCCCACCCTAGCATGGTGCCTGCCAAGTGGTAGACGCTAAATAAAGATTTGTTGAACTGATCAATTATTTGATGCTGGGGATGAAGTGATCCATTTTCTGTTTCTAAAAGCTAGCCTTGGCTGGGATGTGGAGGATAAATTTAAAGAGATCAAAGTTGGAAGCCATGAGACAGACTGGTTAGAAGACTAGTATAAGAATTCAGGCCACAGTGGAGGGGTCATGGCTAAGGTTGATGCTGCAAGGACAGAGGGAAAGTAAAGTAATTTGTCTGCCAGCCACCCAAGTGAGGCATCTTGGCAGGAAACTGAATGTCTCTAAATGCCTTTCCCACTTATAAAATGGGGGGGATTATAGTATATAAGGCTATAAGAATTAAATGAGATTGTAGACACAGTGCCTGGTACATAACCAGTATTCAAAAATGTTAGTTTAATATTGCTGCTGTTGTTTCAAATGCTGGGCCCAGGAAGGAGCCCTGCATTGCCAGTCTAGTGATCTTGTCATGGCTCTGCTTGACTTTGGGCCTTATCAATAAAACAAAAGGTGTGATGAGCTGACTTGGTGGGCCCTGACAGTGCTCATATTCTTTATTATTAATTATTATTATTATTATTATTGGAGATGGAGTCTGGCTCTGTCACCCAGGCTGGAGTGCAGTGGCGCGATCTCGATCTCGGCTCACTGCAAACTCCGCCTCCTGGGTTCAAGCCATTCTCCTGCCTCACCCTCGCAAGTAGCTGGGATTACAGGTGTGTGCCAGCATGCCTGCTAATTTTTGTATTTTTAGTAGAGATGGGGTTTCTCCATGTTGGCCAGGCTCTTCTCGAACTCCTGACCTCAGGTGATCCACCCGCCTCTACCTCCCAAAGGGCTGGGATTGCAGGCATGAGCTACCACGCCTGGCCACAGTGCTCATATTCTGCACACACTAAAGCTTTTACTAGCCCTGACAGACAAACACTGCATTACAAGAGAGAGGGAGACCCTCTGCCTTGGAAAAGTAGCACCTGCCAAATTTTTGGTTTGCTCCCTCAGACTTAGAGCAGTCCAGTGCCACAGAAGCAAATTGGAGGACAAAGAGTGTTAACTGTAATATGTATTCAAGGGCCCTTTATTAGCTTCTGCTATTAGTGCGGGGAGGGGGGGCATCTACACATTTCTGAAATATCTGTTTTCTTCTTGCAAGACAGGGAACAGAATTCAAGCTTTCAAACTGTTTATAAAGTAATCAGCATTAATTTGTTCTGTTCAGGTTTTAATTATACACTGTAGGCCAGTCTGACAGGACACCACCACCGCTGAGCCTGTCAGAGGAGATAATTTCCCACCAGGATGACCACATACCTCATGAATTATACATGAAACTTTGTTTCCTTGTGACTGTTGCTAAAAGATGCTGTCAGCCTCCTGAAATCTCAAAAGATGTGCAATTGTTTTTCGATAAGTCTAATTAGCAAGAAGTAGGTGGGGAGGTGTTAAGAATGACTTCCCAGGGATGAGAGCTGTTGAGAGATGCCGAAAGGGTCCTTCCTCAGCTAGTGACCCTGGCAGGCTCAAGGCAGAGTCGGCCTCCGCAGTGAAAGTCAGGTCGGGATCCTCGCTCCCACAGGCAACAAGATTTACACTTGTTCTCTCTGGGACTGAGCCCCAGCAAGCCAGCCTGAGATTCCAGACATAATTCTGTTATTCAAATGGGAGAAGAGTTTGATAGCTATACTAATGACTTTTATCTGTGAAAACATAACTAATAGCTTGGTTTACATTTGCGTACATTTATGAGCATAATTTTAGCACATAATTTTATTGCACAATAAAACATAATGCAGCATTAGTCGGCTTCACTAAAAAAAAAGGGGGGGATACCTTAGAGTGATCTGCATGTAAACCTTCACACTGCATTTATATGACAGTATCATTTTAAAATGTTGACCCATTTGAATTAACGAAAGAGTTTCCCAGTTAACAATTAGCTGCATAAGGCCATTTCCTGTAGACATAATATTTGGGGGCAATGCTTATGATTTGCTGCATAATTCATCACAGAATTGATTGCTAAAGATTGTTTTCCAATGTTGTTACTCTTACAGTTAAATTGGATTGAATGAAGGTGAGCCTTCCCTTGTGCATGCACAAATATTCCTGGAGCTCTGCAGTGTGGCTCCCATTTGAGGAAGGCAGAGACACCAGCTAGGCCAAAAGGCTCCGTTTGGGTTTGAGGAGGGTAAGACCTTGGAGATGGCGTGAGAACACTGCTTTGTAGAAGAAAGCAAATGAAGCAGAGCTCAGAGATGGAGCTTAGGGGGCAGAAAGGCATAAGGCTCCCAGAGTGAAGGCTACGGTTGCAAATGGCCAGTGTGAAACAAGACAATAGCAAAGAATAAGACATTGTAAAGGAAGGAAGAAATCTGCATGACCATGGATGAAGGCAGAGTCAGGGAAGAAGCAAGGAAGTTTGGTGATGCCTAAGGCTAAACAGAGCCATCATTCCTAGGCAGCCCACTGGGGAGCACTGGCTGGACAAGATGTATTAGCTAAGACTCTTTCTTGCAAAGTCAGAAACCGAAGTACTTCAAACAACAATGGAATTTTTAAGCTCACATAACTGAAAAGTCAAGGGGTGGGTCAGCATCAAACAGTTGAATCTTGACTTGTTCACAGATATCATAAGGGACAGCTCTCGCTCTCTCTCTCTCTCTCTTTCTCTCTCTCTCTCTATCTCTCTGTCTCTCTCTCTCTTGCTCTCCATTGTTTTCTACTGTGCTGACAGCATTCTCTGTAAGAGCCTCTCCCAGGGGTGGGACAGTTAGCCCTCTAGCAGCCTCAGGCTCACATGATAATTACAGCTCCTAATCATATATTAATCCCCATAAGAATCAAGCCCTACACAGTGTCTAGGGGTATGAGGTACTCTGCCTGGGGTCCTATGCTGTCTCTTGTGGTGAGAATGTTTAGATCAATCTTGAAAGGGCCAAAAAGCAGATCCTACATAGAGTACCTGGTAGAAGTGAGGCTATTCCCTTGGGATCAGGAGACCTCAGGGATGATGACAGCTCTCTGCAAATACTGGAAGCCTGCTTCTCCCTGTAATTTTGGAAGGGGTGAAAGAGCAGTAGGTGAAGTTGCAGGAAGGCAAGCAGGGTTGACATAATAGTTGGCTCTTAGGGACTGAATGTGCCCCTCCAATCATATGCTGATATCCTCATCCTCAATGTGACGGTTCCAGGAGGTGGGGCTTTCAGGAGGGTAGAGCCCTCATGATGGAATTAATGCCCTTACAAGAGAGGAAAACATGAGATCTTTCTCATACCATATGAGGCCACAAGAAGACAACCATCTAAGAAGCAGAAAAAGAGCCCTCACCAAGAACCCAACCATGCTGGCATCCTTACCTCAACTTCCAGCCTCGAGAGCTGTAAGAAATGCATGTTTGTTGTTTAGGCCACCCAGCCTATGGTAATTTGTTATAGCCGCCCAGACTAACTAATACCATGGTCAATATAAGGTCTTCACAGACAGATAGAATCTAACCGAACAGGCTGTCCTGGGGTTGGTGAGCTTCTCATCTGTGAATAAACATAAGCAAATGCTAGAAAATCCCTCTGCCAATATGTTGTAGAGACAAAATCAGAACAGAGATAGAGAGAATGGATTAGATGACCATCTACTCTAAACACAGGGATGGGGAAGGCACTTGCTGCATACGGCCTCAAAGCACAAGTATCTTCAGGTTGAAAAGGGAAGGCTGAGATGCATGTGTCCAAACTCTCTGAATGTTAAAAAAATAATAATAATAATAAGTAAAATAAACAAGGCTGGAATGCGGAGATGTCAAAGAGAAAATAATGGACTTGGAAGATCAGGTGAACAGATAAAACTCAATAGAGAGAGGAACAACTTTCTGAATAGAACAGGAAAATTGAAAGTTAGGAGAAAAGAGACGGGAAGGCAACTCCAGTGTGAACAATTAAATTGTCTTCGCCGGGGCAATACAGGAGAGAGGGCTGGGAAAGACCAGGGCCTGATAGAAAGCAGACTAGACTAGTATGTTCATTCCCTAGGACTGCCGTGACAAATTATCACAAACTGGGGGACTTACAGCAACAGATATTCATTATTCTACAGTTCTAGAGGCCAGAAGGCCAAAATTAAGGAGTCAGTAGAGTCACACTCATTCCAGAGGCTCTAGGAGAGAATATTCCAGTCTCTTCCAACCCAGGCAGTTATCAGCCATCCCTGTGGTTGCAGCGCTGTAATCTCTGTCTCCGTCTTCACATGACTTCCCCTCTTTTCTGGCTGTATCTTCTCCTCTTCTGCCTCTTATGAGGACACTTGTCATTGGGTTTAGGGTCCACATAAGGTAGTCCAGAATGATCTTATCCCGAGATTTTAAACTTAATTATTAAAATCTTAACCCTTTTTCCAAATAAAATCACAATCACAGATTCTGAGCAGGCCTACCATTTGTAGGGGCCACCATTCAACCCACTACAACAGGCAACCAGCCAGAGTGGAGGACACCACAGGAGGACATCAAGGTAGGCGGTGGTGGCTGACAGGAGAGAGGTTGACCTCAGGCAAAGCTAAGGCAAACTCCCTGACTTCTTCCAAAATTCAGCATCCACAATGGATGCCCAGGATAGGGTAAAAAGTGGAAGTGTCTTGAGTACTTTTGCATGTTCCTGAGGAAAAGAAATAAAATGCTATGGATTACAAACACATTTTGAAGACTGAAGTCACCCGAGAATTCTCAGAATTCATCTCTTCATGAGTTTTGTAATGTTAGATACCTATTTACTTCCTAATCAAATATTAAATCTAATATAACTTCTGGTAAAAAGTGTTCATTTGTGTTTCAGATTTCCCAGGAGTGTTGGTAAATAACATATGCCAAGAGAGTAATTATGTGGCCAATCCATTAGAAATCTCACAGAAAGCACCCACCCATATAATCAATTATTAATGTTAATGTGAACAGCCACATTCACCAGAGAGTTGGGTGAAGGAGATCACTCTAAAACTTCATGGTTCAGCAAACCCACAGTGTCTGAAGAATGGTTCCATCTACCCTGATTGTGAGGTTTCCTATTGTACAATATCCTATTTTGGGGCTAAACTGAGCCTGATGGTTGTGCTGCCATCCTTGTCATCACCACTCCTACTGAGGACACCCTCATCACCACTGTTAACCAACTCCCTTAATACAATGAGTGTGGTGGGGCCGCTGAAGGCAGGCAAAGACAGCTATGATGTGGTGAGAGGACTCCTAGACTTGGAGCCATTTCACTGTATCATTCCACTGGCCCTTTGTGGCAGGTACAATTGTCCCATTTTGTTGTTGTTGTTGTTTGTTTTGTTTTGTTTTATTTTTGAGATGGAGTCTCACTCTGTTGCCCAGGCTGGAATGCAGTGGCATAATCTTAGTTCACTGCAACCTCCACCTCCTGGGTTCAAGCAATTCTCCCTGCCTCAGTCTCCTGAGTAGCTGAGATTACAGGCACCCACCACTACACCCAGCTAATTTTTGTATTTTTTTAGTAGAAACGGGGTTTCACTATGTTGGCCGGGCTGGTCTTGAACTCCTGACCTCAGGTGATCCCCCTGCCTCAGCTTCCCAAAATGCTGGAATGACAGGCGTGAGCCACTGCACCTGGCCGATTATTCCCATTTTACAGAGAAGACAATGGAAGTTTTGAGAGGTGAAGTCATATACCCAAGGTCTCAAAAATCTGAGTCTTTCTTGACTTCAATATTCTTTCTTTGTCTAGCTTTGTTAGAGCACACAGGGTGATAATGAGTTCACACTGGGCCTGCGTCCTGCTAACCAACTCAGTCTGCAGGTTCAGGTCACACTCTCGGTTGGTCTGTCCTAAGCACATCTATGAAGTGGTTGCTAAGGGAGATTCCTATTACAAATGTCACATACAACCAATCCAAAAGAGGCAATGCAGTTAATTATTCTTGATAAGTTGGCTGATTTCAGAAGATGAGAAAGTTACAGCATTTTTAAATATCTAAGGAAGTAAGAGAACCTATAGGATGTAAAGAACCCCGCCTAGAAGTCCAGGGGAACGCTTCTTTTTCCAGACCTGGCTCTGCAGGATTTAGGACCAGCTATGGTTTGAAGATTCCTATCTTAACGGTATTCTAAAAGTTCCTTTTTCCTCATGGCCCCCACAATCGCAGAGAGGCCCAGAAATTTCCCACTGAGTTTATTGTTTAGGGAACTGCCATTTGGTCCCAAGTTAACTTATCTTTACTTTTTTTTTTTTTTCTACCTTTTACAATTTCTTGTCTTTGGTCCTTTGTCCAGCCAGTTCCTCTTTGTAATTAACTCTTTTTTGTGTCTCTGAGGGAGGCAGACCAACCCTTTACAGGCCTCTAATGACACCTACTTTGCCTCCCACTGAGCCGCAGGAGATAATGGCCTGGAAAGCTCTCTCAGCAGCATGTGGGGCCTCTCCCGCCCAGCCCCTGTGTGCCCCAGCACTGGGCAAGGTTTTATATTCATAGACACTCCGTTTAGAAAAAGACACAAAGGTAGACAGCTTAGCCTACAATACCATGTAAGTGTCTTCCTGTCCCTGAAGCCAGATGTTCATGAAGTAAGCTCAAGGCTCTTCTCTTCGACTCCCTGGGAGGTTCAGGTCAACCTTGACTAACCAAAGTGTTCAGGAAGGGGTAAGAGGGAGGAGGAGAGTTATTAGTAATTGGAAAGTTCTAACTTACTGAAAGTTAACCGAAAGAGCTTTTTTTTCCCTAGCCTGTATTTCAGCCTTTTTCCTGAGACAGTGAAATCTCATTTTTGTATTAAGGTAGACTGGTGAACATAGTTATTGTTCTCTTCTCAAAGTCTTCAAGAAGAGATAGTTGAATCTTCCTCTATGTTCCCAGGACTCTGGGTTCAATCCCATTAACCCTTAATTCAGGCTATTCTGAGTTCTCTTTTGTATCCGTTGTCATTCCTCCACACCTAGAGAGCGGGAACCATGTCATATTCATGTACCTAAAGCAGTTTGTTTTGGCCCAGCCATTTTGGTCGCAAGGATATTTGATCCCAAATTTTATCTCCTCCATTTGCTACTGGCATAGCCAATGACACAGTAAGAACACAGTAGACAAAGAGATGAGAGGTAGAGAGACAGACTGGACTGGCCATGCAATAGACCAGTCCAGAGTAAGAAAGTAATTCTGGAACCCCAAGCAGAATTGTTCACAACTTCCTCCAGGATTAGCTATAAATAATTATTAAGTATTTTATCCGAGTCTTAATGAATACTACCTGTAGAATAATTAACATAAAATATTATAGAATGAACATAAATGACATTTAGATATGCACAATTTGACCCAGAAAAATTGAACTTTCTAGAAGTACGGCTAGAAGAAAACAAAAACTCACCTAAGCCAAATCTATTATCAATATAATTTGATATGAATCAACAGATCTCTACTGCAAAATTTTCAGGGCAAAAAACTTTTTAAAAAACCATTATTTTAGTAATATAAAATTAAGACAAAAACCATGGAGATGTTTTAATAGTTTAACTACAAAACATATTGAGGATTTGAATTGTCTTAGGGGCTTTTGGGACTGGAAATTATTTTCACAATAGAGTTATCAGCATCAGCATAATTCTGATTTAAATATTTATAGTTTAAAATGCCTGGATGCAGATGGCAGGTTTGAACATCCTCCACTCCTGTTATCTTCAGTGCGTTGCACTGGAACTCAGTTCACGGAAAAGGGTTTTTTGTCTTTTAAACATTTTGCATTTCTGTATCATTTAAAATTTTCACAGAAAGTAGGTATTAGTTTTGTAATTAGTTCAATAAAAGATATTCAAAATGTTAAATAGATAAAATCATGAATGAGTGGCATGAACTGTGATGAGTCTGAGCCTGACTGTAACTTAAGCCATTAAGTTACAGTGGTTTAAAAGTATGCCTTTATCCTACTTGTGAGCTAACAAGTGAGGAGTTAGGCTGCCATAATTTCATGGATCCTGGCAGAAGATAAGATAATTCAGTAACAGCAGCCAGAGTATTCTCATTTGCACCATTTTCCTGAGCCCCACTTCCCACAGGACATGGCAAAGTGGGCCAGATGATGCATGTACACACATTGGAGTGAGTCACTGGAGAGAGACCCCTAGCTTAGGGAACCCAGATCTTTTATAATGGACAGTAAGCTTGCCTGAATTTTGTTTGAGGAAGGCACTATCTCTGTCTTCCAAACTGTTAGCTATACAAATACCCTTGAAAAGATAGTCCAGAACAAAGACAGCCAATGCCTCTGCTGGCAAGACATGTAAAGATGCAAGAGATCCCTGCCTTCCAATGATGAGTTGATAGGTAAACTTAAATCTCTCTGTGTTAACTCTCACAGGTCTTCAGGCCAGCCCTCCCATGCCCTGATCATTAAATTTCAGAGCTAAAGATGGAGAAAGAGCAAAAGACTGGCCCAAATATTTCTTGGGGAAAGCCTCTATTTAAATTTCTGTGGCTGCATCTATTTCATGCCTATATCACCTTTGAATGGGAGACTTAACCATGGGCATTGCATTCTACTTTGAAAGGATTTAACTGTGCCAAGAATAGACAGATTATTCATGAACAAAAGCCTATCAAGGGCTAATTATGTGCCAGGTGCTATTTTAGGTAGAGCCACCACATTGAAATCTATCATTGTACTGTACACGAATGCTCCCTCCTAAAGTTGGGCAACATCTTAACCCAGGGTTCTAGATGCTGGAAATGCAAAGCTTAACAAAAATGACCAAATTTCCTGCCTCTCTGAAGCTTATATCCCAATGTACAGAGACATACAATGAATGTTTAAAATATAAGTCAAATAGTATGACAGATGATGATAAATGCTATGGGAAAAAAGTAAGCTGGGAAGAGGACGGGGGTGGTGATGTCAGGTACTTTTATAGAGGATGATCAGAGAAGGCCTCACTGAGAAGGCCACATTTGGGCAAAGACCTAAAGGATGAGGGATCAGGCCATGCAGGTATCCAGTGTGTAAGAGTGTCTCAGGTAGAGGGAATAGTCCTGAGTCTGCAGCATGGCTAGTGTATTCAAGGAACAACAAAAAGGTCAGTATGATTGAAATGGGGAGAGCAGTAGGAGAAGATGTCAGGCAAGTACTGACCTACTCATAGAATAAGGCCATTGTGAAGACTTGCAGAAGCAACAAGGCTCTGAATCTGGCCATCGGGGCAGAGAAAGGTATTGAGTTGACTCAGTCCATTCAGTACTGAATGCACATGTTGAGGCTCTTCAGGGAGTGCATGCTCATGTGCTGAGTGCACATGGAAACCATAAAGAAGATCCTCCAAGCCTGGTCTTGAACTGGGCATCACTGCTGGTTAGAGATGGAAGGGAAGTTGGAAAGTCATAGATTGGAACTGAGAAAACCAGAGAAGAACCTAGTTGCTCACGATCACGTTGGGATTAGTGAGAAAAAACCGGTCTAGAATCGTAGGATTCTTGGGGCACAGTTCAGTAATCTTTCCTCAGTCTCTCTCCACTCCATAATTTGAACCATAGTATTACATGGTCCATCTCTTCACCAGATTGTTTTGAGAAGTAACTGTAATCTATTCTGAGATGAATTACCTCAGTGAGTACCACTGAGACAGAGTCAGACACATCTTGGATGCCCACTGGCCTGGGGCAAGGAAGACAGGCTCCTCTTTGCATGGAGAGAAGGGGAATGTAAGGAGGAGGGAGGGAGGAAAACAAATGGAAGGAGATGACAGCATGACACTTGTTGGGGATCTTGGGCACCCAGTCTAGCTAATGGAACTTTGGTCTAAGCTGCATGGAGAGAGGACCTGCAGGCAGAAGAGGGAGGAATGTTCAGAGGAATTTGATAGAACATGGTCTACAACCAGCACAGTCTGTGACTCAGGCAATACAGAGGCGGATGGAAGGAGGAAGAAAGGGCATCTTTCTATATGGAGCACAGTCATGTTCCGATGAGCATGAGCATGAACATGAACATGAACATGAACATGAAGGGTGGCAGAGTGGCAGTCATTTGGGGATCCAGCCCTAGTCTCTGATGCCAGAGCTCTAGTGACTGATATGGTCAGGAGAGCAGGATGGCAAGACCCTAACACAGGATGCATGGTAACAACAGTCAATCAGCTGGCTTGGGACCTGCTAGATAAGCATCCTGCAGACCTCCAAACAGGACCAGGGAGTTCTACAGGATGAAACACGAGCTATAATCATCACAGAGACCCCCATCTAGGCCCATAGGCTGGAGAGATCCTAGACAAAATTGAAATACATCTGCAAAGTGCCTGACACAGAGTAGATGCTCAAACTAATTATCTCTTTGAACCCAGTACTTATTGAACTTTCAAAGCAGGGGCCCAGACAAAAGTCCATTCAGTTGAAGTGACTGTGAGTAAATTCCATAGAAAGATTCTTTGAGGGCCCTTGGTGAGGAGGAGGATTATAAATCTTGGGGATTATAATCTTCCCTCAATGGTTGAGAATGACCCCCATTATGAACTCTGAGACAGTTGCCAAGATTGACAAGTGTGTGTCTGGTGTGTGTGCCTGTGAATGCGTATGTGCCAAGCTTACATGACTAGTAGGAGGGAGGATTAGAAAAGAGAAAGACAGTAAATAAAGAGGGGCAGTGGAGGCAGCCTAGAAGACCAGACTGGATCCAAGGCATGGGGACCATCCACCCACTGGGAGGGCATGACCAGGGTCTTCAGGTACGTTGTCTAGCGTGAGCTGAAAAAGAAGTAAAAGGAAGCTGGAAGCTCTCCATTTAATCTCAGGTCAGGCAACTAATCATTTCTGATACAGGCCAGAGTTCGGCCAATAATTGCTAGGCTTATCCTCACTTTCAAAAATAATAAAAAAAAAGCTTTCTAACATCTGTTCCAGATTTCTTTTTTACTTCAGACTGGACTTGATCCCATTATCCTTGAGCATTTGACATTAGCGATGGGAGCTGATGGGGCTTAATGGTGAAGCACCTCACAGAGATCCCCCTGGACGCATCCCAGCTCCCTCACTCTTAAGAAAGGGCTACCAGGCCCCTCTGCCTCACTTGACAGGCCAGGAAAGGGACTTCCTCTGCAGATGGGACTGTCACTGATGCTCCAGCGTCAGCCTTGGAACCCCCATTGGGTGCCTCTGTTCACATCAGCACCACCCCCCTCTATTTTTAGTCTTTAGAAATTACATTAATGTCTTGTTGCCATCTTCTCTCTTCCAGTCTCTTAAGTTCCTCTAAGAACCTCAGAGTCTCACTTTGCAAACTGATGTCTTGGTGCCTGGGCAGGTGGCAGAATAGAAAGGTCTGGGATCTAACAATATCACCTGTGCCTCTTACTGGACGCAGGTGGCCACCAGGAAGTTATTTATTCTCAGGGTGTCAGCTTTCTTATCCCCAAAACAGATGTAATAACCACCATCTTGCAAAAGTGGATATTAAGCCAAGCACAGTGCCTGAAACACAGTAAATGCACAGTAAGTATTGGCCCTCACCTGCCACCAGTAGAATGTATGCTCCGCAAGGGCAGATATTTTCATTTGCTCTGTTCACTGATAGAGTCCCAGCACCTGGACTGCTGCCTGGCACCAGTGGGAGCTCATTAAACTTTTGTTTTTTAAAAAATTTTTATTTTTATTTTAAGTTACAGGGTACATGTGCAGTTTGTGCAGTTTTGTTACATAGGTAAACGTGTGTCATGGTGGTTTGCTGCACCTATCAACCCATCAGTTAGGTATTAAGCCCAGTATCCATTAGCTATTTTCCCTAATGCTCTCCCTCCCCCCATCCCACCCCTGATAGGCCCCAGTGTGTGTTGTTCTCCTCCCTGTGTCCATGTGTTCTCACTGTTCAGCTCCCACTTATAAGTGAAAATATGTGGTGTTTGGTTTTCTGTTCTTGCGTTAGTTTGCTGAGGATAATGGTTTTCAGCTCCATCCATGTCCCTGCAAAGGACATGATCTCATTCCTTTTTATAGCTGCATAGTGTTCTATGGGGTATATGTATCATATTTTCTTTATCCAGTCTATCATTGATGGGCATTTGGGTTGATTCCATGTCTTTGCTATTGTGAAAAGTGCTGCAATGAATATACGTGTGCATGTATCTTTGTAATAGAATTATTTATATTCCTTTAGTTATATACCCAGTAATGGGATTGCTGGGTCAAATGGTATGGTATTTCTGGTTCCAGGCCATTGAAGAATTGCCGCACTGTCTCCCACAATGGTTGAACTAATTTATATTTTCACCAACAGTGTAAAAGTATTCCTATTTCTCTGCAACCTCACCAGCATCTGTTGTTTCTTGACTTTTTATAATACCCATTCTGACTGGCGTGAAATAGTATCTCATTGTGGTTTTGATTTGTATTTCTCTAAGGATCAGTGATGTTGATCTTTTTTTCATATGTTTGTTGGCTGCATAAATGTCTTCTTTTGAGAAGTGTCTGTTCATGTCCTTTGCCCATTTTTTAATTGGGTTATTTCTTTGTTTCTTATAGATTTGTTTAAGTTCCTTGTAGACTCTGGATATTAGGCCTTTGTCAGACAGATAGATTGAAAAAATTTTCTCCCATTATGTAAGTTGCCTGTTTGCTCTGATGATAGTTTCTTTTGTTGTGCAGAAGCTCTTTCATTTAATTAGATCTCATTTGTCAATTTTTGTTTTTGTTGCAATTGCTTTTGGCAATTTTGTCATGACATTCAGGACATTGGCCCATGCCTATGTCCTGAATGGTATTGCCTAGATTTTCTTCTAGGGATTTTATGGTTTTCAGTTTTACATTTAAGTCTTTAATCCAAAATTAAAGATCCATAATCAAAAATCTTGAGTTAACTTTTGTGTAAGGTGTAAGGAAGTGGTCCAGTTTCAATTTTCTGCATATAACTAGCCAGTCCTCCCAGCACCATCTATTAAATAGAAAACTCTTTCCTCATTGCTTGTTTTTGTCAGGTTTGTCAAAGATCAGATGGTTGCCCTAGATGTGCAGTCTTATTTCTGAGTTCTCTATTCTATTCCATTGGTCTATGTGTCTATTTTTGTACCAGTACCATGCTATTTTGGTTACTATAGCCTTGTAGTCTAGTTTGAAGTCTGGTAGCATGATGCCTCCAGCTTTGTTCTTTTTGCTTTAGGATTGTCTTGGCTATACAAGGTCTTTTATTCCATATGAATTTTAAAATAGTTTCTTCTAATTCTGTAAAGAATGTCAGTGGTAGTTTAATGGGAATAGCATTGAATCTATACATTACTTTGGGTAGTATGGTCATTTTCTCAATATTGATTTTTTCTATCCATGAGTATGGAATGTTTTTCCATTTGTGCGTGTCCTCTCTTATTTCCCTGAGCAGCGGTTTGTGATTCTCCTTGAAGAGGTCCTTCACTAACCTTCTTAGCTGTATTCTAGGTATTTATTCTTCTCTTTGTAACAATTGTGAATGGGAGTTCATTCATGATTTGGCTCTCTGCTTGTCTATTGTTGGTGAATAAAAATACTTGTGACTTTTGCACATTGATTTTGTATCCTGAAATTTTGCTGAAGTTGCTTATCAGCTTGAGAAGCTTTTGGGTTGAGAGGATCCTTTTCTAGATATAGGATCATGTCATCTGCAAACAAAGACAATTTGACTTCCTCTCTTCCTTTTTGAATATGTTGTATTTCTTTCTCTTGCCTATTTCCCCGGCCAGAACTTCTAATACTATGTTGAATAGGAGTGGTGAGAGAGAACATCTTGAAGGAATGCAGTAATTTGGCAAGAATTCTAACTAGCTAAAATAGAAGCCACCTACATTCCACCTCTTTCAGTCACTTATCTTAGTGCTCCCTTCGTATAAAGAAATCAAGACCTTCTCAAATTTCTCTCCTTCTCTTCAAATCCAAAGGCCATCAAGTGGCCCCTGATTTATCTCTCCTCTCCCTGCACAATTACCCATCCTAAAGTATATAGTATTATTGTTCTGTTACAGACAAGGAAACTGAGGAGCTAAAGAAGTAAGCAGCGGCCGGGCACGGTGGCTCACGCCTGTAATCCCAGCACTTTGGGAGGCCGAGACGGGTGGATCATGAGGTCAGGAGATCGAGACCATCCTGGCTAACACGGTGAAACCCCGTCTCTACTAAAAGTACAAAAAACTAGCGGGCCCGGTGGTGAGCATGTAGTCCCAGCTACTCGGGAGGGCACAGAGGCAGGAAAAGTCGTAAACCCGGAGGTAGACTTGCAGCGAGCTGAGATCACAGCCACTGCACCCCAGCCTGGGGCTGACAGAGCAAGACTCCGTCTCAAAAAAAAAAAAAAAAAAAAGAAGTAAGCAGCAACTTAGTGAATAGAGAAGCTGGGATTTAAACCCAGTTCAGCTAAGCTTTGGTGTTTCTGTTTTAACCACTGTCCATCCTCCTGCCCTGCTGCTTCAGACTACTCACACATCATTTGCTGGTCCCCAACTCCAACTCCTTGCCCTCTCAGTGGAAAGCAATTGTACCTGCCCAGTCCCTTTTATCTAAGTCAGCCTTCAGCTCCCATGCCTCACTCTGCTGTGCAAGGGGCTCAGAGGGATTTCTATAACTAGTCATATCTCTTTTCTCCATCTGAGTTAGAGTCAATTAAGAAATGGGATATTGGAGTCAGGCAGATAGCGTGAGTTTGGATAATTCAGCAACTATTTATTCCCCTCTCTGTCTACTGGAGTGGACAGCATCTTGCACTTCTCAGACCCTTTACATTTCCACCTTCGTTGTTGAAAACCTCTGTGAAATAGGACCATCTGGATCTCCCGGACTCTCAATGGACTCCCAGATTTCAATTTGATTTGTGATCATTTGGCTTTCAACTGAGAGGTAACATGGAGGGGAAAAAGCAAATCACTAAGGAATCCACGATTTTGTTTCTAGCACGTTGAGGTTTTTCTGCAAAAGTAATGGAAAAGATCTCCTTGTAAGTCAGTAAACCATGGTGACCCTGTGGTTTCCTGGGGGTGCCCTCTCTGAACCTGGGCAGGTCGTTCACTTCTCTCAGCTTTTTTCTTACGCTTACTCTCCTCTTCCCCAATATGGAGATAATGACAATCCCCCGTCTCCCTCACAGAGCTGTGCTGAGTGGCAAATGACATAAAGTCAGATTGTGAAAGCACCTGGAAAATCTTAACACCTGGCACATGCAAAACAGTACAACAATTCTCACTCTGGCAACCTTGTTCTCACTTTAAGACAGTCAACACATTTAAATGTAACTTCATTGGGCCATACTTCTTTAACAAGAATATCTGTCCTAGTCTTCATTCTTACTAAAATAACTGGTCTTTCTATTCTTGGCATGTTCAAAAGAGCACAGGCTTTGAAGTTAGAAAGATGTGAGTTCAAATCCTAATTCAAGTATTAATAGCTGTGCAACCGTGGGCAAGTAAACTCATTGAGCCTGAATTTTCTCGTCTGTAAAATGGGTATAGTAATAAACATCTCTTCTGATTGCTGTGAAGGTCAAAACAGATGTTGGTGTCACAGCACCTTATGAACCCTGCACACTTGATGTACAGGGCTTGGATCTCATCACTATAATTTTTCAAGCAATGGCTGAGACCTAATATGTATAAAGGGGCTATGTTGATGCTCTGTGCGACCCGGATCAGGCAGTATGGGGACATCTTGTGCTGTTTTCCCTGGAACCTCTGCTCTTTTCCTCTGAAGGTGACTTTTATAATCAGGAAGTGCTCCTTCTCTCCTCAGCAGCCACATTGAAAGGACAACGCGGCAAAAGAGAGAGAGGCGGGAGGAAGGAACTGAAGACTCCTGAGGTGGCTGCAGCACTGCCCTGGCTTCCAGAAAGCTCTGGAGCATGCTGGGTCTCCTCAGGGACCAAGAAGATGAGGTGTGGAAGCTGCTGCGGGGTAACAACCTTAGTCATAAAAGTAACACTGTGAAAAATCCATTTTGTGGGTAACAATGAGAAGTTAATGCAAAGACTCATTGCCCTTCGTTAGTAAGAACTTTGGCAGCAACCTTCCAGGCTCCCGGGAAGCCTGTGGAGAATGCTGCTTCAACCCAGAAGCACTTCATCATTTATATGAATGAAAATGAGTGCAAACAGATTGTCGAGATGTCTGTTCACATCACCTCTTTTTTCTTGCAAGGAATCCCCTCTGTAATTACATTTTGCCTGTCAGTTCATAAATTTTTCTTATTACAAACTAGCCATTATTGATTGCTTTTTAAAAGTACTAAAACTGGGCCCAAAGCAGTAGATCTCTCAGTAAATTCAAAACACACTGTCTTCAGTCCCAATCACTGGTGAAGAGTGAAGGGGAAAAATCTCGGAGTTCACTGTGGGCTCTGCGCAGAGCTGCAGGCCTACCATACGTTTCGGTTTAGAGACTTGGCTTTGAGGGCTGCATGTTCTAAGCCACAGTGAAAATAATAAATAAAGGATAAACTTCTTTGGCAACCACTGACACACTGAAAGCCAACGTCCTGTCATTGTTCTTCAGTGGGTCCCACTGCTCAAAGGGTTCTATTTGGGTTTTTGGCATTTATGACCGAACATCGTAATGAGCAGAGGGGGAATGGTGGCAGGGGGAGTGAGAGAAGATAATAAAGACTTGGAGTCAGAGTTTCTGAGTCACCAGTAGAACGTTTTCCTAAACGTTCCTTTTAAAAGGAGATGGGGTGGCTCTATATTTAGACTTATCTGGTAAAAATGTGAGAGGAGCAAAATCTCAGGGGATTTTCATGTTCTGGGAAAAGAATGGGAGTTTCTCATTGTTCACAATTTGAGGGAAGTTTCTAGAACCTTTACTGGTTACAAGCAAAAGAACATATCAGCAGAAGACACTTGGGTTCCAGGCCTCTGCTTTGGGGTGAAGGTCTGACCAGGGTGATCACAGGACAGCACTGTCAACCCTCTCGTCCAGCCTTCTGAATACAGTGTCTTTAAAAATCATGGCAGGCTGCCATCCCCCAAAACCCACCCCTTTAACCTGCAACTATGGAGATTGAGTCAGGGGGAAAGCAAATGAAAATCTGGACGTGTGTGATCAGTTCCTGATTGGAGCTGGATGGAATCAAGTAATCAAAGCAAGCCACAGCGCGGTCTCCATCGGGCTGCCAATCTTGGACTGCTCGCTCACTAAAAGCAGGCAGCGGCTACCGATCTGGCCAGGAAACAATGCCCCATTCAACTCTCAGAATCTGTTCTTAATATCAAGACGCGAAACCGGGGTCTCTATTGGTGAGGAAGCGAAGTCTGGGCCAAGGAGAGCAATTACACCTTAACCAACCAAGTGAACAAAATGGGAGACATAAAAACATTTTTAAAGTGGAAATAATTTAAGGGCCTTCTAAATATCTTAACAGCACACTTGGCCACGCTTGGGATTAGGAAGCGATATTTTATGTTAGGCAGCAGGCCTTTTGTTTTGTGTGCATGTGTGTTTCTTTTTAGCCAGGGATCTGCAGAGAGGACTGCGTTCTGTCAAAGTGTGGCACCCTTCTTGAACCCCTGGAGGGATGCCCATCCCAAGCATTCGACAAGTAGTCAGAGATGTCCGAGATGAGACAGACCAGTCGGGGTGCCTGTCTTGGGAGCTTTGGATCATACCCTTTCCACCCCTCAACACCAGGAGGCTTGGTTTATGGGAGAGGGCTGCCCTCAGAGTAAAACCCCAGAGACGGCAAAGCTCCTGAGCCCAAAGCCTTTCGCCGTGGCCCCCACAGCAGGGTGGAGCTGGAGCTAGGACACCCTCTGTTTTCTGTCAGTTTCCAGATAAGATGAGAAAAGGTCAGGGCTGCTGGGAGGAGCCAGTAATCCCAGCAGAATCCCTCAGTCGACCCTAATGTTGGCCTCTAGGCTATAAATCTGCTTCGTGTAAGAAGCGGCCCCTGCTCTGCCTCCTCCGGCCGAGGCTCCCCACTTGACTTCTGAGCAGCGCCACTGTGCTGGGTACTGGGATCAGAGAGAAACAAGGCTGGCCTGAAGGGAGGCTGAGAATAAGAAAAAGAGGCGATGATGATGACAAAAATAATGAGAACTAGCATTTATACAATGCTCACCCTAGGAGTTTTACAAATAATAACCCCTTAAATCATTAACTTAGTGACATAGGCATTATCCTCATCCCCATCTTACAGACGATGAAACCACAGCACAGAGAGGTTAAGTAACTTACCCAAGGCCTCACAGGCAGTCAGAATCTAGACCCAGAACATCTTGTTCCAGGGTCCATGTTCTTAACTGTGTTGCACCTAGAAGAGTTGAGGGTAGGAAGCAAGTTAGAAAAGACTTCCTGAAGAAGGTAACCTTTGAGTTTAGTCTTATAAGAAAAGTAGGAACTGAAGTTCCACCAGGGCAGTTCTTCCATTGTTCCTGCGAATTGGGAATGAAGCTGTGAACTGCTGAGAGGCCAGGCTAACGCCTCCTGAGACACAAGGTATGGTCTGTTAACACGCGCGCACCTCACAGAAGAAGAAAAACGCTTGATTCCCTCCCGTCCTAGCAATGGCAACCACTAGTATTGTCTACAAAGTGTGGCTCGGAGTCTACGAGATGAGAACGGTGTCACTCAAACTGTAGTCCCTGAACGGCAGCATCAGCCTCGTCTGGGAGCTTGTTAGAAACGCAAATTCCTGGGCCTCGATCCAAACTTCCTGAAACAGAATCTACTTTTTAACAAGCCCCCCAGATGATTCCCATGCACTCACAAGTTTGGGAGGCCCTGATGTAGAACATAAGGCTGGACGTGCCCCTGGAGATGGTCTGAGTGGCGTGCCCAAGGCCACAGGGAGAGTCGGTGGAGAGCCAGTGTCAGTGTCTCCCGTCTGACTCCCAATCTGTGCCATCTGTGCTGCCACAGCCAAGTTGGGGCTGTGACTTTCCTCATCATCACAGAACCCAGCTGACGGTAGGTGGCAGCCACTGTCTTACTCCCCCAAGATCTTCCCACAGCTGACTCCTCTATAGAGCTCCTTCAAAAGGAAGCCAGCCTTGACTTCCACACCAACCTTTATTTAGGGAGGGGTAGGACAGCAATAGTTTCTGTTGCCTTACTCACTAACCTCAATTCCCCTTCTCAAGGGGCCTTTTCTGTCCTGTTTCTCCAACCAAGATGTTGTGGCAGAGCTCAGTTCCAGGATGCTCAACCACTTTCCCTTTCCCCACTAGGAAGCTGCTTCAGGAGCAAAACAAGTCCTGGTGGAGATGCTGAAGTCAGAAAGAACAGGGTGCAAAAATCAGTTTCATTACTCTACCTGTGTGATCTTGGGCAGGTGGCTTAACCTCTCGGAGCTGCATTTTCTTCATCAGTAAAGTGAAGATGAGATTATCTATTTCATAACTTGATGAGATAATATGCATCTAATGCCTAATGCATTGTTTTCTTCCCTGACCAGTTCCCATCACTGACCACCAGGCCTGACACACAGTGCATAGAGTCAGGTCTTGGGGCCTCTAGGCCAGGAGTGATAGTCTTCTCTTTACACTCATCCCCACCCCCATCACATTCCTGTCACTCCATTGGATGAAACCACAATCCAGTTACCCTTCTGGGCTCACACACATGTTAAAGGGTGCAGGTAGAGCCCAGGAGCACAGCTCCTGTGGAGTCCCGACGGCACTGGCAGAGCCACCTGCACCAGGCTGGTGGTCCAGAGGAAAGCAAAGGAGACACAGGGGAGGCTGAGTCCCAGAGCCCTGTGATTCTGGGGTTGGAGTTGGTAACCCCCAGGTGATCTTCTGGATTGACAACCATCCACATCACCCCCAAACACCCTCTGAGCCGCCACTTCCCGCATCCTGGCCCAACACAGTGAAAAGATCCTGGGAAAGCTGTCAGGGACCACATCAAAGAACAGCCCACACCTTTCCACCCACAGGCCAAACATTACACGTAGACATCACATGCAAGCGTCCCTCTGGCCAGAGTCAGAAGGACAAAGAGAGGAAACAGCACAGCTTGAGAAAGCTGTTGCCAACATGCACTGGAGCCCAGCCTCCCTGCCATTACCTTGCAACATCACCTGAAACTCCATCACTCCTGCCTGCATCTCTCAAAATGCACAGGTTATAAGAGTGTGAAGTTCCTCATCATTCTGTATGGCTAAGGTTATGAGACAATTTTTCATTAGGCGTGATGAGACAGCACTGGGACCTGGTGCTGGAAGGTATTAAAGAGACACTTAGAAGCCCAGAAGATTAGCGATCCATGGCCAGCCAGCCTACTGCCTTCCCAAGCAGGAATCCCTTCTGGAATCTCACTCCTTAAATACTTTGCAGGATGCTTCTCTCTCAAAGTAAGCACAATCATATTTAGAATCGCTGCTATTTGTTGAGCACATACTATGTGCTAAGTATTTTATGTAAAAAGATTACCCAAATTAACCCTCGCAAACCCCTATGAAATAGAAAACATTAGTATCTCCTTTTGCAGACGAGGAAGCTTCCTCAAAGGGAAGGAGGAAAGTAATTATTCCAGACCACATAGCTAGCAGTATGGAGTCAGAATTCCCGCTCAGATTCCCCTAACTCCAAGGTCGTGTTCATAGCCACTTGGCTAATAGCTGTCATCAGAAAGATTTTCTTCCCTTTTCTTAGTTCTGCTTCTTAACTGTTAATTAATTAGTGGTTTAAAAAATAATCTTACTTCCCTACTGCCTTCTCCCCAGAGCTACCACTTTGTCTATATTGTCCTCAACTGTGGAGACCCACCCCACAATGAATCAGCTCCCGATTTCGTTGGAACTGACCAACAGGGAGGTTGGCAGGACTATCGCCTTTCTCATTCAGCATGCTCTATTTATATTAATACGATCCAACACATCAGCACTCCAGGCAATCTCCCTTCCTTACCGACACACACTGAGTTAATACCAGTATAAAAGTCTAAACGTTTTTTTCTCCTTCACAGGTTTCCAGAGGGGTTGTGAGTGGGTTGTCCCCTTCTCAATGGGGGTCTCAGAATCAGGGCACGGCAGAGCAGTCTCTGGAATGTTCTGTGCCAGTTCAGCCTGTCCCTGCTGCTCTTCCTTTGCCCTGAGCCGGCAAACTCCACATTCCTCATTAACAGCAGAGTCAATAATTGCACTTCTTCAGCAAGCAAGAGTGAGACCCATCCCCAGGCACCCTAGATGCCCTAGTCCTGTGTACTTTTCCAGAATTTATATTAAAAAAATAATGATTGCCTACTCCAAATAGCAGATTCATTCTCCTAACCTGTGGCTTTAGATTTTGCTCCTGAGCGCAATTCAGAGGCCCGGAGCCAAAGGGCCTTCACATAGATTCAGAAGGTTCTCTGCAGCCCATAATGCAGCCCCTCCTCATTCTTTCCCTGGTAAATGATATGAAAGTTCTTCCTAATTAGAGTCTCTCCTTTAAGTTCTGTAGACTGCTAATGAGTAAGAAAGAGGAGGCACTTGGGAGCCCTGAAGAAATTATTTGAAAGCAAAACCAAGTGGTCTAAGTAAAATATCACCATTTCAGTCAAAGGGATTTTTTTTCTTACATACAACCACCTGACACAGCCCAGCTGGTGCATACTGAGAAATTAGAGACACTGGCTTTCTTCAGAGAAAAGAGGCCTCTACTTTATATTCCTGGGGCTTCTTTTGCTTGGCAAACTGTCTCCTTATCAATTTGACCCTTCCCTGACCCTGATCTCTCCCAGAAAAGGCAGGAACTGATATCTCCTTTTGCTCACTGCTCTCCCAGAGGTCCAGAGAGGGTAAGGGAATTGTTTAAGATGCACAGTAAGTTGACAGCAGGGCAATAACTGGATCCTAGGGTTACAGGTTCCAGGAAATTTCATTCCATCACTAATACGTCTGAGCACACATGTGTGGCAAGAATGCTGCTTTACAGGCACTAACTAATTCATGTATTCCTTTGCCAAATAGTTATTTGGTTTCTGGACCTAATGAGCCAAACAAAACCCACACAAAGTTCCCGGTCTCCTGAAGCTCATATTCTAGCCAGAAAGCCAACAGTAGATAAATATACAAGACAATGTCAGCCACTGCTTAGTGGTATGAATAAAAATGAATCAGAGAGGGGCTGAGAATGCCGTTTAGAGAGGGAAATTGAGGTGGACTCTAGGAAGATGTGGCATTTGAGCCAAGATTCATTAAGTGCTGAGGGAAGCTATGCAGATGTCCAGGGGGAAAATCATTCCAGGTGAGGAATCAGCAGGTGCAAAGGCCCTGAGACAGGAGCCTCTTCAGGAATGGCAAAGAAGCTGGCTGCCAGCAAAACACATGTGGGAAAGCTAATTGGAGATGAGAGGGAAGAGGCAGCCAGGGCAGATCACTTAAGGTGTGGCAGCCCATGGCAACGGCTTCAGCTTTTATTCTAAGCATCCCAAGTTGTGTACAGAGAGATAACAAGTTCAGACTTCATTTTAAAGTCCTTATGTGGCTGCTCTTTGGAGAACAGATTGGCAGGGTCAAGAGCAGAAGCTGTGAGTTCAATAAGGAGCAAACGAGCTCAGCAAATCGTGCAGCACCCCTATAAGATAGGTCCTATGATTATAAGGCAATGAGGCTCAGAGAGATGAAAGAACTTGCTCTATGTCTCCTGCTGGTATGTGGACAAGTTGGGAGTGAACCCACATTTGACCAAAGCCTGAGCTGCTGTAGGGCTGAAAGCTCGAAGACCAAAAGACATCATGTAAAAGGGCCCTGGTTGCTGTCTTTAAGGCATGAAGCTCTCTTATTTCAGGCTTGCTCCTAACCAGATACCCTGAGCCTCGGTTTACTTTAGAGCCACCATTTACATGGGCCTTACTGTGTCCCAGGCACAGGCTGGGGCTTTGACATACAGGATCTCATTTAATCCTCACTGCAGCCCAGGGAGTGGGGTATTATTATCCCTGTGTTACCAGATGAAAAGATCTCATTTTCTCAGTGGAGATAGTGAAAACATTCCAAAGCTGCTTTGGGGTTTAATTCACAGAAACCTCCGCATTTAATCTACTAAACCAGAAAGTAATCCTCTCTTTGGCTGGTCCTGGGAGCCTGGGTCTGCCCACAGTCATCAGAGGGAATTGGTAGCTCACGCTTGCACACGTGTGCACCCACACACACATTCCAGGATCCAAACTCCAGCCCATCCTGAACCATCCAAAAGATGCTAGCCACCCTCACTGTGAATGTGTCTTTAATGCTCCCCTCCCCTTCTGCTCCAAAGCCCTTCTCCCTCCTCTGTGCACACTCAGCCAATGGCCTCCCTCAGGCCACCTGGCAGCCCCCAAAGCCCACTCTCTATGCTAGCTCTGGCAGCAGTAATGAGGTCATACCCATTCCACCCCTCACAGAACACTGCACCCTCTGACCCAGTCCTCTCCCCTCCCTCCTCTCAGCCTCATGCAGACCTACCAGACCTATGTCTGTGTTTTCCAGGACCCTGCATAACTAACATGACAAGCTATGCTGGACTCGGTTGAAAATCGCTGCCAGGAAGTTATTGATACCAAAATCTCAGGTAATCCTTTCGGCTTTCAAAGGCACCTTCTCTGACAATAGTTTGATCCTAGGTCGTGAAGATAATGGAGAATGACGCCGCTTGTGGCAGGCAAAGAGACAGAAAGCGTTACAATAGGAGGTTAGGGGCACTTCTTACAACTCCATTATTCCAAGACTCCTGATGTTGGAGAGAAACTCAGCCTGACGATGATTTATTTTTTTAAGCACTTATTATGCGCTAAGTACTCTGCCTAAGTTTCTCACCATCTAGCAGGGAATCAAGTGCACAGTTACCGGGACAGGGTGATCTGTGCAGCTCTAAAATTATGTACATGACCCATGAGGGTTGAGGAGGAAGGGATTAAATCTCTCTTGGGAGGGTCTATAACAACTTCTGGAGTAGGTTTAATGAAGTACAAATATAAATGTGTTCACATGGCTGATAAAGAGGGAAGGGCTCCAGCCAGAAGAAACTGAGAACAAAAGCAAAGAGGTGTGAAGCCTCACAGTGCATGGGTATTGGGAGAACTTGTCCTTGCTGGTATAGATGGGGGTGGGGAGAAAAAAGAGGGTTTTTTTTCGGGTGTAGTGTTTACACCTTGATTTTCTTCTATGGATTTATCAGTAAACTCCATTTTCCAGAATCCCAGCATTGCCCCCTCAGGTAAGAAGGTACAAAAGAAACTTCATAGGCTTCAACAAGGTGACGGTTTTCTGAGGAAATCACTATCATGCTCATATACCCTCTATGGCTCCCTAGTACCTAGGAATTGAGTTCATATGAATGAACAAAAATTAGGAGACCATGGTAAGTTCCCAGCAGTCTTTCCAAGCTCTGACCCTTCCCCAAACTCTCTTGCCTTCTCCAGGAAGCTGTCCTTGATTCTTTCGTGCTGGGAGGGCTCCCTCCCTCTTCCAGAATCTCAGCCTAGTTCCTCTCTTATGACATTGCCCTGGTGCTCCCTGTGTCAGAGACCTCTGTGGGAGCCCCAGGCTGGCCTGGTAAGGAAAAGCAAAGGTTGAGGCCCCCATGACCTGGAGGCTTTGGGGAAAATGAGCAGGGCTGAGTCCATCTAGTGCAGCAGTTAAGCCTACAGGCTCCAGAGACAAGGCTGTCAATCCTGGCTGAACACATGCATGGCTCAGTCTTTGGGTATAATTTTCAAATATTGATGCCCAGTCTCATGCCCCAGAGATTCTTGTTTAATTGATGTAGCGTGATATCTAAGCATGGGTATTTTTTAAAAGCTCTCTAGATGATGTCTATGTCAAACCACTTGTCTAAGAGCCTGGATGTGGAGTTCAAGTCCTAGCTCCACCATCATTCGCTGACTGACCTCAGACAGGCAGAGTCCCCAGGTCTCCATTTTTGAAACTGGGAAAGGGGTAACATAGCACTTAATTCTGAGGAGTGCTGGAAGGCTTAGCTTGGATAACACATGTCAAACTCTCAGCCCCAACTGGGCATGTGGCAAACACTTCCTATTAGCTCTTATTAACCATATTTTAGGCAGGGTGTGCTGGACCTAGTTCTGGGTCCCCCGCAGAGCCCACCACAGGAGAGGCACCTGGGAAGAAAGTGTTCCATTGGAATCCGTTTAATTGAGCTCCAAGGGCAGCCAAGCACCACCCAGGCAGAGCCGAGCTTCCAGCCAGCTCTGAGGCCTCCCTGAGAAGGTGCCCTTAGTCCTCCATAGCAGGTTGGCAACCTGGGTCCTCTCCAGCATCTTTTCAAGACCAGCTCAGGTACAGACAAGTGAGAGCTCAAGGAAACCCCAGGACCAGGACACCTCCCTTTTCTCATTCTTCACCTCCCTACAGATGACTGCGTTGTCATAGAACCTCCTGTCATCCCCAGCCTGTTCCTAGGAAGTTTTCAGGCTACGAGCCCAAGCATCCCAAGCCTTCAAACGCTAACCACTCTGGGGGCCCCCATCAAGGGTAGTTGGCCTCTCTCCTGCCTCTTGGGATCTCTGACCCCTAGTCTGACCAGCTGAGGAACTGGTTTAGCCGTGCTAACCCAGCCTTTCTCAGGATTCTGTCAGTCCAAAAACCTGCAGGCCAGCACCCTGGAAACGAAACCTCACATTTTCCAGGAAGGCCGTGAAGATGCCTGTGGGCCTTCTGCTGTTACATTTATCAAAAACTGTAAAATCAAGAACATGTAAACATTACAGGACAATGGCCAGGAATTTATTTCATTGTTGTTGCTAAGGCTTCACAGCACAATTCAAAGAAATTTCTGTAGGGGAAAAAGAAACCTTCCATCCCTCTCTTCTGACCAGCCTTTTCTCACTCCCTCTCGCCAAGAGCCGGACTCTTGATCTGCCAGATGAGGCCACGTTACTAGCCAGCAGGGTCACTACCCGCAGTCCTGATACCTACAAAGCCCTCCTGTTCTGCTTCCTGTGGCTTCTTGGTGCAGTTGGTAGAGGACCAATGGTTCCCTCTCTTTAGGGCGGCGCCTGCTGACTTTCTCCCTTGGCATTTCTTACATGAGCTACAGCAGTGCTACTAAAAATGTGGTGTATGAACCACTGTCAGTCTGTGAGCTGGTTTTTACTGGGCTGCAATGAGATAAGGAGCTTGTGCCAGAATGTAAATCAACTGTGTCACTAAGCATATTGTTTGGTTCAGCTGACATATTTTTCATAGCAGGACTTTCTTGATGAAGGAAGTGGAGTGTTGATTTACATTCTCCATGTGATGCTTATCTCATTGCAGACGAGTAGCAATGTGTGGAAGGCCTGTGTTGTGTAGCCCGTGCTCTAGGACAGCCCTCACTTCAGATATAGTGATTGGCTAGTGGTAAGGTTTGGATTCCTGCTTAGATGGGGAGAAAGAATTTCCACTGTGTTCCAGCCCTGCCTTGCCAGGCCCCTGCATTGGAGACACCCAGCCTGTCCCAGCTCATAATAAAAGGGTGTTTGCTATTATTCCTTGTGTGTGCCCACCCCTAACGGCCTACTTGGAAGGAGATGTGATTGGCCAGGCCAAATTCAGGTTCCAATACAATCCTCTCTCTCCAATGTCCCTAAATGATTGCATTTGTATTTTAAAATGTATGATATATAGTGTGGCAAAGGTTACCATAAGAGAACCAACAGGTCTCAGATGAATTATCCACATCAGGCAGATTCCAGGCTTGCAGCTGGACCCAGGAGACCAAAGAGTGAGAAATACTAAGAAAAAAAACCCAAAACACACGTATCGCACAGAGGTGTAGAGAGAAAGCCACCAGTTTAGGCAGCCTACCTGATCTTCCAGGGACCACAGCTAAGCACTTGGGTCAGTTATGACAGTGCTTGCTATAACAATCAACGGTAATGCTTCATAGTGTAGTGGTAGCAGCTGCAAACCCTCACTTTTGTGTTGTGTTTCATCTGTTCACCCCTGTGGCACATAGTTTAGGTTCTGTAGTGTCTCAGAATGCTCACCTGAGCACTTACTGTATGTGTGACCCTAGACTGTAGCCAAGACTCAATTTCCACATCTGTGAAGTGAGAGTAAAGTAGACATCACGGAGAGGCATATGTGGGGTTTGTGTAGGGAAGAACTTTCAACAGAGGATCCCAGGAAGGGCTTCCCAAAGCTGGGATGACTCCCTGAGCATTGGAACAGCAGTTGAATATCTCCCTGAGGAGAAGGTGGATGAGCAGAGCTGGGAACTCCTAAAGCCCTTCCCAATAGAGTTGGCCATTCCTTGTCCATGGCTCCCTCTGGACACCAAGAGATCTCAACAGCCGTAACTGTAGGGAAATCCACCAGCCTTTAACCAGACACCCTGACCCCCATATCTGTGTGACCTGGTATGATGTGAGGGGTCCTTGTACGTGTGTGACTACTCATTTTCACTTATTTTTGCTCAGTCATTAGCATGCTGTATTTAATGATGTCCAAGTTGCTGAGGGGGCCTGCTGAGCAGCTTTCTGCCTGCACACTTTAGATGGGACAGTGAAACACCTCCAGAGGAAAGTGGCTCAGACCCAGGTCCCGATGAGATAACCAGTGTCTCCAGCCTCCTCCTCTGCCCCTTCACTCTCATGTCCCCCATGCAAGTCCAGAGTGAATAAGATGGGGCCAAAGGCATCTTCCCATCCTCCAGTGCCAGCTCTAGTCATTTCCTAGGGATGCCATAACCAAGTGCCACCAACTTGGAGCTTAAGAAAACAGAAATTTATTCTCTTATAGTTCTGGAGGCCAGAAGTCCCAAATCAAGGTGTCAGCAGGGCCACGCTCCCTCCAAAGGCTCTAAGGGAGAATCCTTCCTTGTTCTTTCCAGCTTCTGGTGGCTCTGGCCATTCCCTGGCTTGTGGCTGCATCACTGTAAGCTCCGCCTCTGTCTTCGCATGGCCTTTCTCCTCTTCAATCTCATAGAGATAGTTATGGCATTTGGGTCCACCCACATAAACCAAAATGATCTCATGTCAGGATCCTTAACTTAATGACATCTGCGAAGACCTTTTTTTGAAATAAGGTCTCATTCACAGGTTCCAGGGATTGAGATATGGACATACCTTTTGTCAGGGAGAGGGGTACCATTCACTATACCAGCAAAATGCCATCAACACTACTATGGTCCTAATGTTTGTGACCCCCAAAATGTATATATTGAAACCCTAACCCCCAGCAGATGGTATTAGGAGATAGGGCCTTTTGGGAGGTGAGTAGATCATGAGTTCTGCCCC
This sequence comes from Papio anubis, assembly GCF_008728515.1. Lineage (NCBI taxonomy): Eukaryota > Metazoa > Chordata > Mammalia > Primates > Cercopithecidae > Papio > Papio anubis. The sequence continues at coordinate 75,229,297 of NC_044987.1, forward strand.
TGTGAATGTGATCAGTGTCCTTATTCTTATTATAGCCCTTATTCAATGACCCCAGGGAGCTCATCTGTCCCTTCCACCATGTGAGGACACAGAAGGAAGGTGCCGTGAGAATTGGAAAGTGGGTCCGCGCAAGACACTGAACCTGTCAGCACCTTGACTTCTCAGCTTCCAGAACTGAGATAAATAAATATATGTTATTTATAAGTCACCCAGTGTATAATACTTTGTTATAGCAGCCCAGACTGACTCAGACAAACAGTAAGAACAGCTCCTAACATATAGTGGAGACTCAGTAAACATTGTCGAATGAAATCATGAATCTGCTTGGTTCAATTCAAGGACATTGCCTGCTGCCTGTCCTGAGCTAGACTCTGTGTCAGCTGCTGAGGACCCAGGCATGAGACACAGCCCTGAATTTGAAGATCTCAATCTAGAGGGGAAGATAGCGTCAGACAGAGTTGTGCCAATCTCAGCTTCACCTTCTGCTACCTGGGCAGCCGAGGAACTCAGCGTCTCTTCCCTACCTATAGAACAAAGAAAATAACACCTGTGTTCAGGGAGGGGGTGAGGAGTTGCGAAGTTTCCTTACTTGTAGAGGGAGGTCACAGGTTCACAGGGACTGGGCTCTTCTTGCCTCAGAAAAATGAATACATACTAGGTGCCCAACCAAGTTCATCTATGCTATTCTGTTTCCCTTCTGTCCACGGCACTCCCTCCAAACCCCCCATACTGGGGAAGCACCAAGGCCGGCATGGAGGCTGCTGGCTTCTGCACCCCCTGAGCCTGCTCTGTCCCGGAGCCAGGGCCTGAGCCTCAGATGCCGCCTGTTCCCGAGTGGGCAACAGCCTGGGTGGTAATCAGAGATTCCAGCGGAGCCTTTGATGCCGCAGCCGGCGCGGCGAGCTGGGCACTGTTTGAAGTGCCTTCCTGTGTAATAAGGATTTCTAATTCTCTCGAACCAAAGCAACATTTGCAGTAAAGATCATTTTTGGAATGAAAAATAAATTGTGACTGGAGGGTCTGGGTTTGTTTCAAAAAGGGAGATCACCCACAAGCATCGTGCTCTCTGAGAAGCCACCCGCCCGCGTGTTTTGAGATGGAGAGCACGCCACTCAGAATTTCAAAGTGCTGTTAATTAAGAGCAGTTTATTAAAATGTCAATCTTTTAAACCAAAACAACTCTCTTCCCCTTGCTTGCGAGTGGGCTTCCCAGTCACTCTTCCCAACCCAAATAACCCAGCTTCTCCAGAGCTCCTGAAAAAGTATCTGCCTACATACTCTCCTAAAACCCCGGGGAGAACTGCTCCCAGGAACAGCCCGGCACCTGTCATTCTGCTGAAAGCCACCCTCAAGGAGCCTGCCTTTCAAGAGACAGGATAGCCCAGGCAGTGAGCGCATGGCCTCAGAAGCCAGCCTGTCTAGGCTCCAATGCTGGCCCTGCCTCACTGGCATGTAACCTTGAGCAAATAGTTAACCCTTTTGTGCCTCAGTTTCTTCTTCTTTAAAATGGAGTGAGGATAATAGTACAGTCAGTCCTCTGTATCCATGGGCTCCACATCTGTGGGTTCAACCAACCATGAATCTAAAATAATCAGAAAAAAACACTGCATCTGTACTAAACATGTAGACTGTTTTCTCTTTGTCATTATTCCCTAAACATTACAACGTAACAACTTTTTCCATAGTATTTACATTGTATTAGATCTTTTAAGTAATCCAGAGATGACTTAAGGTATATGGGAGGCTGTACACAGGTTATATGCAAATACTATGCCATTTTGTATCAGGGACTGGAGCATCCATGGATTTTTGTATCTGAGGAAGGTCCTGGGACCAATCCCCACTGGATACCGAGGGATGATTGTAGCTATCTTATAGGTTGTTGTGAGGATCAAATGAGATAGTGTATGTAACGCACTTTAGGCTGATGCCTAGAACATAGTAAGTGCAAAAGGGGCGTTAGCCCAGTTATTTCCCAATGAGCATTAGCCTGGTTATTTCCCCATGAGCAGGCATTAAATTTCACTTCTATGTGCACAGATCTGTCTCCTTTGAGGCAGGAAATATGCCCCCTTTTCCCTGTTTTGCAACTGCAGCAAATAAGATCTAGCACACAGTAGTTGCACAGTAAATACTTGTCAAATAAATAAACAAGTCAATAACGGAATAAATGTATGCTAATTCCCAAGCATGTTTGGAAAACAGGACAAGGTTAGCTGCCCTGCAGGAAGTCACAGTCTAATAACTGCCAAAACAGTACAGGGCTATGTGGTGGCTCCCAGTGATCCCACCTCCTGGGATACACTCCCTTGTGTAATCCTCTCGTCTTGAGTGTGGGCGGGACCTAGGGACAGGCTCCTGTGAATGGAATGCAGTAAAAGTGATGGAATGTCACTTCCATGATTAAGTTATAAAAACTGTGACTTCTCTCCCTCTGGTACCCTCTTCTTTGACGGCTTACTGGCTTTGATAAAGCAAGCTGGTAAAGAACTGAGGACAGCCTCCAGCCCACAGCCGGCAAGGAACTGAATCCCACCAGCAGCCATGGGAGTGAGCCTGGAGTGCTCCTCCCTCAGTTGAGCCTTGAGATGACCACAGCACCAGCCAATACCTTGTTTGCAGCCTGTGAGGGACCCTGAAGCTTAGAATCCAGTAAACTCCACCTGGATCCCTGACCTATAGAAACTGTGAAATCATACATGTATTGTTTCAAGCCACTAAGTTTTGGGGTAATTTGTTCCACAGCAGTAAACAACAAATGCAGGTTCTAAGAGAGCAGAAGAACCTTGGGGTTGGTGGGGGGAGGGAGATGCTGCCTCCTGCCTTGTTTGAAATCATCTACCCTGTAGCTTGCTTTCTCCATCAGTCACACCAGAGCCATAGGGGACCCCCAGGAAGAAAAGCATTCAACTCAAATAGGCCTGGCTTTGAGACCCAGCTCTGCTGCTCTCTAATGTTTGACTTTGGGAAAGTTCCCCAATCTTTCCAAGGCTCTGCCTTCTCCTGTAAAGGGGGATCACCATACCTGCCTCATGGGTGTGTTGAACAGATTGAGATCATGTATGTGAAAATGCCTGGCAGAGCTTTCCACACCTTTTGGAGTAGAAGCAGCTGGAGAGACCTGCGTCCTCACTCTGATGGTCACCTGAGGCCCTCAGTTGTCCCTCCAATGATTCAACACACAATCTTGGAGCATCCACTATGTGCCAGGCACTGTGCTAAGCATGGGAGAGACGGCAGTAAACAAAACAGCACAGTTCCTGAGCATTCCTCATAGAGCTGACTCTCTAATAGACAGACATCAAACCAGTAAGGGTAAGAGTGAGATGCAACAACAGAAGCCCAAGGGCTCTGGGAGGGTAGAATGTGGGGTGGAAGGTGCGGAGGTGGAGAATGTATGCTGGCATGAGCAGGTGGCTCTCTGAAGAAGTGCCCCTTGAGCTCCCAACTCAAGGGTTAATGGAGTTAGCTGAGTGAAGAAGATGGCAGAAGGCCCAGGGATAGTGAATAGCAGAGCAAGCATTTATTCAAGAATTATTGACTTAGCATATACTATGTGCCAGATCCTGTTCCAGATACTGAGGATACAGCATTAATCAGAACAGCAAAGTTCCTCCTTCATGAAGCTTACATTTTAGTGGAGGAATTATCTGTTCCAGATATAACAAGAAAGATAATTTAGGAAACTCCAAAAGGGGTGACATTTCAACTGAGACTTCAGTGATGTGAGAAGGCACAAAGCATTTGAAGCTCTGGGGAAACAGTATTCCCTGCAGGGGATACAGCAAGTGGAATGGTCCCAAAGCAAAAATGGCACAGCTGCTAGAACCAACAAGAAGGCTAGTGGGCTGTGGTGGAGGAAACAAGGGGGAAATGATCAGAAATAAGGGCAGTGAGGTGGACAGGGTGATCCTACAGCATCGTCCAGAACATGGAGAGGAGTTTGGGCTTTTTATTCTAGGGCCAACAGGAGCTGCTAAAGGTTCATGAGCAATGGGTTTGAGTTCTGAAAACAGACCTCTTGGAGAATGAGTGGGGCAAGGGTGAGATGAGGGCAAGTGGCCAGGGAGGAAGCTGTTGTAGGATTACTGGTGTGAGAGGGACAAGTGGCAGTAGTGGGGATGAAGAGGAGGACTGGAGGAGGGTCCCCGCCCTAGATTTCACCCTGGATCTTCCTGACAGGACTGTTTCCTCCTCCATCACAGACCTTCCATCAAAAGCCTTTACATAATGAATAGCAGCACATGCTCTGGAGACAATTGCGAGGGTACAAATGCCGGCTCTACCACTTAATAGCTGTGCAGCCTTGAGCAAGTCTCTCAACCTTTTTGTGTTTCAGGTCCCTCAACAATTAAATGGGCCTAGAAGGTGGATTTCACAGGGCTGTCATGCAGATCAAATGAGTTCAAGTGCTGAAGCCCTGACACACATGCATGCTTGCAGTGTTAGTGTTTACAGGATTATAGAGCCTGCAGGCTGTGTGCCACAGGTTTCTGTGACCTCCTCGTCATCAAACTTCAAATCCCCAGGGTCTAGAAAAACAAGTGACAAATGATGTGTCCCTACTCAGTCTGGGCTGACTTAACAGGTCCCCCAAGGAACCCATGGATTTCTCACGTGCCCCAGCCTGCACCAGGTCCAATGCACCAGCACGCAGGTGTGCTCTACAGCTTCTCCCAGAGCACGCTGAAAGTAGATGGGCCAGGTGTGTCAGGAAGTACTAGCAGTTCCAGGCCCATCTTCCCAGCAAGCCTGTCCTGGGTACGGAGTCTAGGGAGGGCTGAGACTGCCTCCGCTTAATCACTGATGCATCCTAACACCCACTCCGTGCTCAAGTGCTCCTCCCTAAACAATTTAATGAATAAATACAGTCATGGGCCCTGCAGTGATGTTCTAGTCAACAACTGACCTCATATATGATGGGGTCCCATTAGATTATAATACCGTATTTTTACCATACCTTTTCTGTGTCTGGGTATGTTTAAATGCGCAAATGCCATTTTGTCACAATTGCCTACAGTATTCAGTATAGTAACATGTGGTACAGGTTTATAGCCTAGAAGCATTAGGCTATACCAGGATAGCCTAGGTGTGTAGTAGGCTATACCATCTAGGTTTGTTAAGTTCCCTCTGTGATGTTCACATGACAACAACATCGCCTAACAATGCATTTCTCAGAACTTATCCCTGTCATTAAGTGATCCATGACTGTACACAAATGAATGAAGGAACGAAGGAATGAATGTGTCTTCAACAACATTCATTGGTTGTTGAAGACAACATGGGTAACAAACATGGGTTTCTTAAGGGCATTCATTCATTCATTCAACAGATATTGTTGTATGTGGATCTTCTGCATGTGCTCCTCCAGATCCCACCTCTCTTCACTCTGTGAAGCAGGCTGTCTCTCATGGACTGTGGTACTCAGGCCCCCTCGCCCTTTGGCTGCAGGAGACCAGAGGGTGAGAGCACAGACTCCAACCTTGAGGGGCTTCAACTTGGCCATGTCCCTGCTCCTTCCAACAGCATTCTGGTAACTACTCTCACCCACATTGGTAGTTGGGGGATGCTTCATACCCCTTGGTGGTTTCCCTTAACCATGCACAACCCCACTGTGAATTAACCCCCATATAGCCTGTCTTCTGAGTCCTCTCCTTGGGAGAAGCTCTTACTGCCAAGATTGCACAATTCACATTCAAGAGAACTGGTGCCCAAGGTTTCCCATGCCCCCAGGCAGCCCCAGGTTGTGGAGAAGCCCTCCACCCCGAGGGACCCTAGTCTGTGCAGCCTGAGGCCTGCCCTCCTCCTCAGGCCCCTGCCCCAGGGTCTCATTGGCTGACCACAGACCAGACCAGGCCTCTGTGGAGGGAAGGGCAGGAGCGGGTGGGAGGGCCAGCAGAGGGCAGCCCTGCTTGTGCCCTGGGGAGCCTGTCCCTGGGGAGTCTCTCTCCCTTTGGTGATTGTTTCCCAGGCTCCCTGGAGCCAGAGGAGGATGGAATGTTCTTATCGCTCTCCAGAGGGAAGGCTTTCTTCTTCCTTCACAAAAATGTTAAGCTTCATAATCCGATAGGGAACCTGGACAGGCTGCAGCTGGAGGCCTGGGTCCCACTTCTGGGAACTGCGAGGAGAGGAAGAAAAATAGGAGTGGGGAGGGAGGAAACAAGTCCCCCCGAGCAGGGCCAGGGAAGGGAGAAGAGGATGAGGACAGGGGATAGGCAGACCTTCCACAAAATGAAAGGGAAACCTTGGAGATGGTCCCCAGACCCCAAGACTGCAAGATCTCCCTTCCCCACAACCCACTTCACTCCGCCCTGTGAAGGAGGAGGAGCCCAATCTCAAGGTTGAAGGTTGCTGGCCTGTTCGCACACCTCTGTGGACAGCAAGTTCACTCTCAGGGCGTCTTGTTCTGTCCCTTGAAGGAAGCCGTGAGTCTGAAAATGTCCCTCACAGAGCTGAAAGCATAAGTTGCTCCCACCTTTTCAAGACAGAGGCCTGCATCAGACAGGACAGGACAGGTCACCTCAGTGGGGCCTCCCTCCTCAGAAAGTCTGAGTTTCTTGAGGTTAGAACACTGCTATTTCCTGCAAACAGGTCCACTTCCTGAAGTGGGTTGAGTGGGACACTCCCTGAGACTCAGAAATGCTGTTAGAGCCAGAGTTTAAGTGACGAGGTGACATGCACCATTCAGTTGGCCATTTATTCAGCAAATATTTTTTCAGTGTATCCTGGGGAAGAAACCGGTGAGGCACTAACTGATAAGCAGTTGCTGATCCCCTACCTCCCAGCTTGCCCCAGGGCCTGTGAAACCCCCCAGCTTGGCCTCTGGAACTGTCAATGCCATGGGGACCTTATGCTCTGGGAGGCCAACAGGACTGGCCACTTCTTGGGGCTCCCCCAGGAGGACAGCCCCACTCTTACCCTGTGCCAGGTCAGTAGGGTAGAGAGAGACGGGATGATAGAGTGTATTAGTCTTATTAGTCTTTTCTCGTGCTGCTACTAAGGATATAGCTGAGACTGGGTGATTTATAAAGAAAAAGAGGTTTAATGGACTCACAGTTCCACATGGTTGGGGAGGCCTCACAATTATGGCAGAAGGCAAAGGAAGAACAAAGGGACGTCTTACATGGCAGTAGGCAAGAGAGCTTGGGCAGGGGAACTCCTATTTATGAAACCATCGGATCTTGTGAGACTTATTCATTACCACGAGAACAGTATGGAGGAAATTACCCCTCTGATTCAATTATCTCCACCTGGCCCCACCCTTGACACATGGGGATCGTTACAATTCAAGGTGAGATTTGGGTGGGGAAACAGTCAAACCACACCATGTAGGGACCCAGGGCCAGGGTCCTCCGAGCTGAGCCAGTGCGCCTCTTCTTCACCTCCTTCCATAGGGCTGACCACAGCTGGAAATGCTTGGTCCTGCTAGCTGCTGGACCCCAAGAACAATTGTGCTAAACAGACAAGAGCTACTGTTTAGGTCCACCTTCCAGTTCTGTGCCTGACTGCTCAGTCTTGGCTAACATTCCTCCTGTGATGGGGAGCTCACTTCCTCCTAGGCAGCCCATCCAAAAGTTGGACATTCTATTAGGTAGTCCATTTCGTTTTAACCAAAATCAGGTATAAAATAATGCAGACACAGACTGTCATGTAAACTGGCTTTTAAAAATCAACACCATATTGTGTATACCTTTCCCAGTATGCATATATATATATATATATATATATATATAGTGTGTGTGTGTGTATACCTTTGTATATATGGAGATTGAATAAATTTAACAATGATCATCTAAGAAGTAAGGTTCCATGTTAGAGGACTCTATACTTTCTAATTTACAGATTTATACATTGCTTGAATTTTATAGACTATCCATTACTTTTATAATAAAAAGGACATTTATATCCCAAAATTAAAAATAATATGTTGTTTAAAAGAAGGTCCTGGGTGCTGTGGAGTAGTGGGATAACTTGAGGAAAAGACACTGTTAATAGAAGTGGGAGATGGGTGGGTGTGAGACAGAACGTGCCTGACATGCCCCAAGGCCATGCTTCCCAGAAGAGGGGTGACTCATTCCCAGCCAGAGCACCAACTCTCCTAACCTAGGCCAGGTTGATGGAAGGATCCATCCTGCCTATAGGGCACTGCCCAGGGGGCAGGTTCAAAGTCAAGCTAAAGCGCTTCTGGACATTCTGCATGTGACACTAGTCTGTGTTATCTTTGGGAAAGATGAATGTTCACCTGGGCCAGATGTGCTGCTGTCACTGCAAACTAGGGAGGAGCCAGCTGCAGGCAGCTCAGCAGATCCTGAGGGGCACCCCCTCTGCCTCTGCTCACAGGACAGGCTTTGTGGCCACCCTGAACTGTGGGATCAAGCAGATGAGAGCTTTCCTTGAATCTGCTCAAAGTTTAAAGGTGCTCAAATTCCCAAAATTTAAAAATAATAATGTAGGACCATAGCAGGGAGGCTGGAGATCAAACTTAAGGGTGGGAAAGAGAATGACCTCCAGGGTCAAGGAGGTAAGAACACCTGACTGCAGGTCTCAACAGAGAGAGAGGCGGGGAAATGAGAGGATGCCGAGGCAGGAGGGGAAAGGGGGCATCTCGGTATGCTGGGCTTATCTATCCCTGCCTTTGGGAGAGCAGCATATACATATGCTGCTCTTTTGAGAAGGCTCTGCACACCTCTACAGTGGTCATTTGTCACCTTTGAACATCCCCCCTGTGTTTATGGAATTCCCCACTCAGAGCCCTAGTCAGAGGCAGAGATCATCTCTTTCTATGGCAGCCAGACCTCCACTTTCCCAGCCTTCTCGCAGTCAAAACTCAAGCCCGTGACCATGCTCTGATCACCAGGATCACCCACATCAAACAGAATCAAAAGCAAAGGATGCAACCAAGCAGACGTCTCCTGGACCCCATTCCAGTGAGGACAGCAGTAGCCACCACACTCAAGTTCCAGAAGAGCCAGGGCTAATGTTCTGGGGCCAGCCGGGATGTGGAGCAGGGAGAGCACTTAGGTTGTCACTGACTGCAATGTCAGGGCCTACAGTGAAGGCCTAGGTGCTCTCCCTGGACTGGTCAGTTCTGCAAGGTGATTTGGGATGTTGTTCTTCACTGTGGGCCTCCAGGCCAGGTCCTCTGGTCCTCTAGAGATTCTGCAAGTTTCTCAAAATCCTTTTAATAAATCTTTAGTTCACCTAAATTAGCCAGCTTTGGTTTTCATGGTTTCCAAGGCAGAAGCCAGGCCTGAGTTGGAGGCCTGCTTGGTCAGAGGAAGGTAAGGAAGACAGGAAGGTCTCCAGAATAGACAGTAATGGCTCCAAGCTTCCCATGGACCCACTGCCCCATGGAGAACAAAGAACTGTCGGTGGGTTATCAACAACAATAGAGAAGACCCCTCTTCCAACTCCACTCCTTCCTCTGTTCAAGAAACAATAAAACTCATTCCTGAGCTGCATCAGTGGATGGCACAGACCCCCCAGGTTGTGCAGGCCCAGGGTAAGCTAAGTTCCCCATGGCATCTCGTCCTGGGTCTGAGCTGCTGGCATCAATGCTGCCTTGCTGCGCAACTCCAGGGTGCGCATTCCTAGTGCATTCTATGAGAATCGTGCCTTACCTCCAGGCACCGTGGTTCCATTGAACTCAGTATGGAATAGTGCTCTGGAGTTGCACAAGACAGTGGCCCTGGCTGTCAGGGGCAGTAGAGAAATGAGTTCTGAGTTAAGATCCATAGACCTCTGCGAAGCACATACTAGTTAGGAGTAAGTATGGAAGGACTTTGCTGTAATCAGAAGGTTCCTGCACTCCTATAGCCTCTGGCCTTTCAGCATCCACATCTCTAGGTCCTGTCCCAGATGTCACAACCCCAGAGCCTCCCTGCTGCCCTTGGCCTGAGCATCCACTCTTCACACATACCCTTCCCTGAAAGCTTCCTCCATCATTGCAATGTCTGCCTGACAGCCTATTTCAAGGCAAGTGTTGGAGGGGCTAAAGGAGGCTGAATTGTGTGGGTGAGCCCACCCATGCTGGGGAGCACAAGCTCTATCTCTCTGGAGGTTGGCTGGGCCCTGAGATGTGATCAGCAGCTCCTCCCACTTGCTCTGTGGGAGCCAACACAAACAGAGCCACAGAGCCGCCCCCAGGCTGGCCGCCCAGAAGGCCCACACCTCTGTCCCACCCTCTTGGGCAGCAGCTCCTGCAACCAGGAGCCAGGTATCAAGCTTCAGCTGGCTGGACTCCCGGCAGCGCCTGCTGGCCTGCGCTGGGCCTGCAGCCCAACCTGCCCACAGGCGCTGGCCACAGCCTGGGCAGCGGGGCTCAGAGCTCAGCCTGTTAGCACCCACCAACCACCTCCCTCCTCTGGCCCCGGGAGCTGGCTGGCTTGGCAGTGGAGCAGGGTGAGTGGATGGGGGTGCCCTGACTCACTAAGCTCCCCAAGACCTCCAAGTTTGCTCCAGGACCCCTTCCATGAGGTAACATGATACCCAAGCACTCAGGCCAGAAACAGAACGTTTTGAACAATTTGAGGGGAAAAAATTATTCGGACCAATTTTAAGACATCTGAGAGCTCAAGGGGAAAATCGCAGCCACCTCTTCAGGCACTATTGTGTGACCGCGCCAAACCCAAACGGCTTGGACTGAAGTAGCACGAAGGCTGAGACTCCCTGCATCCCTCCAGCAGAGGACTGGCCTGACGCCTGCATCTGGTGCTCTGGTCCTCTCGGCCACTGGGCACATTCTCTCCTCTGTGACTCCACACAACCGACTTATTTTCTGGACTCCCATTGTGTGTGCTTGATGCTCAGAGGTACCACCCACCAGCTAGAGCCATCTCCTTGTCCCTTAAACTCAGCCCAGACACTGCTTCCTCTTAAAACTTCCTTGGCCCCCCTAAGACACCTTGCTGACACATTAATGGTGCCACGTGGTCCCTAGGACTACCCTTCTCTGGGCCCCTACCAGCCACTGAGCTCTGAGCAGGAGCTTGAAATAAGCCCCCTGGGTTAGAGCACCATCATCTTAGGAGGTGGGCGGAGTCACTCATATCACAGATGGGAACACTGAGGCTCAAAGAGTTTAAGTAATTTATCCAAAGTCACAGCTAGTGGGGCCTGGAGCTGGAATTTAGAACTGGGCAGTAAAGAGCCAGGGGCTATGCTGTTAACCCTTTCATAACACTCCCCTGAAGGGGAGCAGAGAGGGAGCCACCAGCCCTGCTTGGGGAGAGAGAAGAGTGAGGAAAAGCAGAACAAGCAGAATGAAAACGTGAACAGTGAAAGCAGTAATGAAAGGAGGAAAGGACAGTGTCCAGGCAAACAGGCAGGGAAGAGCACTCCAAGGGGAAGCAGAGACCGTAAAGGCCAAGAGGAAGGAGAAATGGCAGCCCTCTGCTGCTCTGGGCTGCTGCACATCCGGCAGGAGGAGAAGGAAATGGGGCACAAGGCTGGAGAGGCAGGTCGGACTCTGGCAGCACCTCCGACCCACAGCCCCTCCACACACCAAATACGACACACACACACAAAACCACACTCACACACAATAGACAAGAAGAGCCACCCGTCTTCTGTATACAATAAGCGTGTTACTTTCAATACACACATTACCTTGGCTCCTCCACACACAATACAGGTCATATCACATACATACATGCTACACATCACACTCGCCCTATTAATTTGTGTGTGTGGCCACAATAACCACAATAATACTCAGCTACACAGGTCTTGCTAATAATATACTACAGATAATGCCATAATACAAACTATCGCCTACACACATTATAATATGTCACACCAGCCCTACACACAAGTGTGTGCGCTTTAATTCTCCAGACACACATTACCTGGCCTCCAGCTATTACTACATACATCTCACACAATAATTCCTGGGTTCTCTTCTGCTACATTATTGTTATCACAGCACTCCACAATAATATACACATCACTCATCACTGTTAACACTCGGCCCTTGTTATTACACACCACACAGACACTACACACAGGCCCTACACACACACACACACACACACACACTTCACATACTGTCTCTATAAGGAAACTTCTGACTTTGGAACCTTCTCTTGGCCAAAAGCTGAT